>NW_028274818.1:23034500-23185791 GCF_037043125.1 Eumetopias jubatus | reverse complement strand
ACATTCTGGAGGTTAATATTTTCTTCTATAGAATTCAACTCTGAGGAGGCCAAACACTATTATATGAGACTGAATTCTGACTCACCCACTTACTATCTGATCCTATAAATTAATTCTTTTTGATCCCAATACCAATCACTGGTAAAATCATCAATATTGTTCTTGCTGCAGCAAAGACAAATTTTAACCTCAGGACCACTGACATTGCAAGGCAATCATGGCCTATTTATCTAATCTATTCACTTTTCCTCTCTCTTAGTTGACTCTTCTCTTCTAAAACATTTGACATCACTCCCCAATCATTATTCTCAACAGATAGCCTTGCTTCCTACCTCAGGGAGAAAACTGAAGCAGTTATAAGAGTGCTTCCATTAGCCACCTTACCAAATAACCCATCTACCTTTCCTTATAACTGTAGCTGAATTGTCCTGCTTCTGTGCAAAGTTATCCCTTTACTTGTGAATGAATCTCAGCCCTATTATACCAAGTCAAAGATGTTACTAAAGTAGTTCTCCCCTTTTCCTCCATATTTTTTTCCTTCTCTACTTGACCATATGAATCAGCACACAAGTGATATACTTTCCTTTTTATTACAAGAAAAAAATTTTAACTTACATTTACCCCCAAGTTCTTGATTCATTTGTTTGCTCCCTTTACAGCAAAGCTCCTGAAGAGTTGTCTACTCTCTCTGTCTCCAAATTTTCTTCTCCCATTCTTTTTAGGATCTTCTCTTGAGGTTTTTCTAAACACTCCTCTGAAAATTGTCTTTCTATGGTCACTAAGACCATATGTCTGTAAAGCTATGAACAGTGAACTCAGTCTTATCCTTACTAAGCCATCAATAACACATTGTATGTAAGTGACACTTTTTGGAAACCTAGGGAAAAAACCTACATTTTCTTTGCTCATTCCTCTTCTTCTCCCAGACTTCTAGACAGTAGAGTGCTCAACTTCTGTACTTTTCTACTTTATCTGCAATCACTGCGTTGGTGGATCTCATTCAGATTCTTGGATAGACAGGCTTCACAATTGGCTTCAGCCCACATTTCTCCAGGCATGTTCAAACCTGATATTTCCACTCAAATGTCTAGTAGACATTTCAGACCTAACATGTCAAATTGAATATCTCATTTTCCTCCCCATGTCTCTCCGAATCCCTTGCTCACAACCTTCAGCATCTCAGTTATTGATAATTCTATCCTTATAAGCCAAACACTAGCAATCATAACTGATTTCTCTTTCTCCCATAATTCTTTTTTTTTAGATTTTATTTATTTATTTGACAGAGAGAGACACAGCAAGAGAGGGAACACAAGCAGGGGGAGTGGGAAAGAGAGAAGCAGGCTTCCCACGGAGCAGGGAGCCCGATGCAGGGCTTGATCCCAGGACCCTGGGACCATGACCTGAGCTGAAGGCAGACGTTTAACGACTGAGCCACCCAGGCACCCTCTCATAATTCCAATTAATCCATCAGACAATCCTGCTGGCTCTATCTTCAAAACAGTGCTAGAAACTGATTTCTTCCCATTATCTGCATAGCTAGCACTGTGGTCTGAGTTGCCATCACCTCTACTCTATATTATTTCAATAACCTCCTACTGTTTACATTTCTTCCCCTTCTGTTTCAATAGAGACTATTTTCAACACATCACTCAGAGTGATCCTATTAATAACTAATTTAGATCATACCAGTCTCTTCTCAGATTCCTCCAGCAAATCCTTATTTTTCTCAGAGTAGAAGCCAAAAGTTTCATAATGACCCACTGGGCTCTACATAATCTATCTCCGTGTTAAGTCTGTAGTTTTTTGATTGTACTCCAGTTAACCCAGCCTCTTTGAGGTTCCTTAAACACTGCAACACCCTTGTACCACATGAATTTTTCACTGGCTGAACCCTTGAATTGGAGCAGTTTTCCTCCATATATTCATATGGCTATTTCTCTCACCTGTGTCTCTTCATCATTCAAATATTACCTCAGTGTGCTCTTCTTTACATAATTCTATAAATTATACCTAGTATTCTTGATCTCTACTTTATATTTTTTCCCAAGGTGTTTATCACAGTTTATTATATAATTTACTTACTTAAGAATTCTACTTTTTATTTACTCCCACTAGAATATAAGCTCCATGTGGACAGATAGGGATTTGTGCCAGTTTCACTCAACAATGTATTCCTAGCACCTAGGAGAGTGGTTGGCACATGCTAAGTGCTCAATAATCTATTTTGAACTAACTAGTTAATTATATTATTACCTCTTTTCCCTTCCAGAAAGAACTACAATGTCTTGGTTCTGTAATTATGTCTACAATGCAATTTTGGGAGACAGTTTACAAAGAATTCCTCTCTAGTAGAGATGCATTAAACTGTGTACAATGGACTTTCTTGCTGAACATCTGCTTCCGAGACTGAGTCTAGTGGTTTGGAAATCATGGGGGAAATGCATTATTGATTCACTTCTGTGATAATGACTTTATATGATAAACACCTTATGTCAAAGGACCTGAACAAGTAACTCAACTTGTAACACATCATTTAGAAATTTTGTGCTCCTTCATATTCAGGTAAATTTGCCCCAATCACTGATTTCACAACTTGAATAAGATCTTTACTCTTCCCATAGTAAGAAAAATGGCTGTCTGTGAGTCTCTTCTGAGTCTACCTCTCAACCCATTGAGAAATGAAGCTCTGTCCTTTCCTGGCCAAATAGTAGACTCACACTGTAGATAGGAATTTGCTGAAGATCTGGGGTGTGGCCCTGATTGAAGGACTTTGATCAGTATGACCCACACATGGCTCTTGCCACATTTTTGGCATCCAGCATTTCATCTCTGACCTCTCTTTCCCATTCTGAAAGCATAGGCTCAGTTCTAGCAAAGCCATATCTACAACTGTTTGGAGGGCAAAATGTCAGTAGAGTCAGATCACCAAAAATTCTCTGAATATTTTATCTTTTTTATTAATATATGATGAGAAAATTAGGTCAATAACAGGACCAGTACTTTAAGGCATTTTAAAATTATCAATGACTCATGAAATATATGCACAGCAAACAAGAATCATGTTGATTTGACACTTTAATAAACAATAATGAAGTTTAAGACTAAAATAGAAATTGATCATCTGTACTTTTTATCTACATTGCCATCAAACTTAATTGCATGTGACATTTTTATTAACCTAGGAGTCTTACTTGTTTATTTTATTATTCTCTAGAATTACTGCTTGCTGGTGTTCAGTATTTGTCCTTTAGATTTGCATAGTTAGACACTATCACATCTTTGCTTTACAAGCAAAGGATTTTTTTTTGAAAAGGTAAAACAAATTTTTAAAAATCTATTAAAGCAACTTGTGAAAGAGAAATATCTCTTTGTCAAGGGGCTAATTCCTAAGGAAAGAGAATTCAAATTATTTTATTGTAAGACTTTTGTAATACAACTTCAAATCTAATTTAAAATGAAAGAGGAAATTATGGAGGCTGTTTTCTAGTACACAATTGTTAGTTGCCAAATGTTTTACAAAGTAGTATCTTTTGAGAATATTAGTGAAAATAATTTTTTACAATATCTATTTGAAATAAACTGCTTACTTAATTTATTGAAGCCATAATGTTACTGAATAACTCAGTGTCTTAGGCTACCAATTCAATATAACATGAAAATAATTATGTTAATTTTATTAATTACCATATTAATCATTTCAGATCAATTTAAATTCATTGCTGGAATTATACAGAGAAAATAAATAAATCAGATTTTTCTATTGATCTACTGAGAAAGTCTTGGGTGGCACATATAATTTTCAAGGAAATTTTCTTTTAATCGATTTTCCCATAGCGACACATGTAGATCAGTTCATTTGCCGAACTCAGGTTTGGGTAACTCCATGCAACTTACAATTTCGTAAAGCCCAGCATGTTAACTGAAGCTTTGTTGAGCTAAACAAAGTATGATTGAGTATTTGGCAAAACTAAAGTGCTGCAGCCATTTTTAGATCTTTCAGCTCACACTAGCATACCCTCATCCTGATGACAAATGTTGGTGTGGGTTCCACAAGTACATCAAAGTTGCTAGATTCCTTTATAGTCATTCTAGCCATCTGATTCATTTCAGAACATCTACCTATATTCCTTAGAATATTGCTTATCTTTTCCTTGTCATGTAAATTTGCCTCCTTTTTTAAAAAATTATTACCTTCTGAGCAAACTTCTTATGAGTGTGTCTTTTAGTTCTACAAAATTAAGTTGCTTCTAACTTCAGAGTATCTGGCACAGCTATAATCTTCTTTTAGCTCTCTAACTCACTCTGCTTCCAGCTGGAAAAGAGGCTGTGAATCATTCTTGATTCCTCTCTTTCTTGCACCTCCAGATTTTACTTTGTAAAATCTCCACACTGCTATCCCCTAAGAATATTTCTAAATAACATTTCCCATTTCCACTGCTGTGATTTCAATAGTATCTTCCTAGGGTCCCAATTTCAATTGCCTCATCCTGAAACTATTCTCCACTCTACTGTCAGTGAACTTCTAAAAATAGATTCTGCATTTACTGCAAGAAACATTTCAATATCTTCTATCCTCACTCACCACCAAAACCCAAATATGTCTCTGCCCAAAGTGTCTTCAAGGTAATACCAATACCATAATATACTTTTAAAGTGTTTGCATGCTTCCTGGGAAAATATGGCATCATCTGTTTAGAGAATCTGATTCATGAGAGCTATACTGTTGAGAAAGTCTTTAGAAGCAAACAATCTCTCATAAACCTTCAAATTTTGTTCTTGAGTTAGAATGAGGAAAAGAAAAACATTCAGGTAGAGATGCTGGTACAAGGGTAGACCAAATCATCAGTCTTACAAGGAGGATACACTAAGGTAACTAATATGATTATTTTATAATTTGTATTTATAATATATTTATTATATATTCACAATGAAATATTTTAGTGATGACTGTTTTTATTGTTAGTCTCTCTGTCTTGGATTATTTCAAGCATTTGGAATTCAAAGATAACCTATAGCAAACGACTATTACCTTTTTTGGAAACAAAGAATACAGATTTTTATGATAAAATCTTAAATCTACTGCATTTTGTGCTACAGTTGGGTTCCACTTTGTATGGTGTGCAAAAACATCTCTCACATTTATACAAAGTTTTTCTCTACAGAAAAATAGACCGGATTTTAATATTTGAATTATATCTGCCAAGCAAAAATTGGGCTTTTCCTCTTTAAAAAGTCTATATCAAGAGGAACATGTGCATGATTTTTGATTTATTATAATAGGGATTTGACTTAACATTAAAAGCTTTATTTATGTGGTTCTGTTATTAGTTTTCTTTGAATTTTATTTTTTGTTTTTCTATCGTTTGCATCTATAGGCTAATATTTAAGTAAATTATTAACAATAAGTCCATAATGATAAATGTAGGGAAGAAATGAAATTTGTGCCTATGTATGCACATTATTTAGAGCATCTGAAGTGCTT
Organism: Eumetopias jubatus; assembly: GCF_037043125.1. NCBI lineage: Eukaryota > Metazoa > Chordata > Mammalia > Carnivora > Otariidae > Eumetopias > Eumetopias jubatus. Next base: position 23,180,306 of record NW_028274818.1, on the reverse strand, counting down.
ATGTGAATTTAATGATCAAAAACTTGAATCTTGAATATGTTATAGAATTCTTGCATATTTTATTCATTGTAACATGCTAGGGGGACTGAATTTTAATGATATAAATAAATATAATATATGTGTGTGTATATATATATATATATCCCCTTAAAAAGAATGAATGAATTTCTGATTCTCAACCAGGGCAATTGGTGACTGGGGATATCATTATCTGAAGTAAAAAATAATGTGGAAGAACTGATATGTATTTGGGGGAGGCTGTTATAGTAAATAATTTTTTAGGAAGTGGTGAGGTCACCTACAGGAAATATACAAAATAAAAAGAGAAAAAGTCTTAAAGTCCTCAGGACTGGTGACAAATTAGGGAGAAAAAGCAAACTAAAAGGGATCAAGAGAAGTAACCAGAGAAAAAGAAAAATAAATAGTATTCTGGAAATCAAGAGAAGTTCAATGTAAGAAAATAGTCCATTTTTTTAAGTTGTATAGAAATATTAATTAATATAAGACCTAAAAAAAAGTTTCCATTAGGTTTCACAATTAGGAAAGTGTGACCTTGATGAGAGCAGTTTAACTCTTGGATAAAGATTGAAGCCATATGGAAGCAGATGATGGGCTGAGGATGTTGGGTAAAAGGAGGGAATATATATAGAAAATAGAGTGTTTGGAGTAAATAAGGAACCAAAGAAATTTCTTGTTTGTTGATTTGTTTGTTAGGCTTTGTTTTGATTTCATTTAAAAATAAAGGTAAGACTTCCACTTCCAGTGTGGAATATAAGGAGCTTGGAAGCCATCACTCCTCACCATCACAGGATAAAAGCTGAACAAACTAAAAATCAACAATTTTTTTAGATGCAGTAGAAAATTTAGGTCACTCAGCGAACTACTGCCCCCAAACTGGAGAGACAGACTATTGGATTCAGAAAATCACAGCTTGTCAGAGGAGAAGCCCAAGAGAAAAAACCTTTGCAAGAACTAGCACCAGGATAGGAAAACTTAAACTATATTTGATGAAATTATTGATGGCTAAGTGTGGATAAATTTAAGAGTTAAAAATTTCTAGAGGAGGCCAGTCTTTGCCCCCCACCATGTTCACACACACTCATACACCTTTGTGGCTGTACCTCCAGGATACCTACCAGATTCTCACAGTGTAGATCTGAGAAAAACACCCTATGTTTCCACTTCCTAGCAGAGTGAAAGGGAAAGTAGCTATTTTTAAATACATAATATAAATGAAAAATGTCTTTAATGGACTCATCATTAGTAGGATGTGGCCAAAGAAAGAGTAAGTGAACTTGAAGAAATATCAATAAAAACTTCCAAAACTGAAATGAAAAGAAAAAAATAATAAGATGGAATAAAATATCCCAAAGATGTGGGACACTTTACATACAACATATTATGTATGTAATATGTAATAAGCCTGCTAGACAGAGAAAAAAAAATAAAAGACTAGAAGAAAATTGAATGAAAAATTTCCAAAATTAGTTATAAGCAGCAAACCATAGATCCAGGAAGCTCAGAGAATACTGAGCAAAAAAAAAAATATTAAAAATATCTAATTTAGGTATGATGGTTAATGTTATGTGTCAATTTGACTAGCCTGTGGAACCCAGTTGTTCACTGAAACACTAGTATAGATATTTCTGTGAAGGTATTTTTTTTAGACATAATCAAAATTTAAATCATAGACTTTGAGTATAGTAGATTATTCTGCTTATAGTGAGTGGGCTTCATTCAATCAGTTGAAGGTTTTGAGAGCAAAGATTGAGGTGTCCCACAAAATAGAAATTCTCAAGACTGCAGTGAAATTGAGATATCAAAGTGAAACAATGAAACAACTTCTGCCTGAATTTCTAGCCTCCAGCCTGCTCTACAGATTTTGAAGTTATCAGCCCCTATAATTGCATGAGGAAATACTTATTCTTTAAAATATTAAAATAAATCTCTCTCTCTCTCCCTTTTTCTCTCTCCCCCTGTGTGTGTGTGTGTGTGTGTGTGTGTGTGTGTGTGTATAATATAAACTGTGGAAAATCTAAGATAAGGAGAAAATCTAGAAGGAAGTCAAAAAAAGAAAACACCTTACCTTTAGAGGAACAAGGAGAACAATTATATGGAACTTTTCTTCAGAAACCATGTAGAGAAGACAGTGGAAATACTTAGAATGTTGGAGGAAATAAACCATCAAGTTAGAATTTTATATTCAGTGATAGTATCTTCCATAAATGAAAGAAAAATAAAGACTTTCTTAGACCGAAAAAAATTTTTGAGGGAATTTTCTGCCAATAGATCTGCCTTGCAAGAAGTGTTAAAAGAAGTTTTTTAGAACAGAGTTAAATAAGTCAGAAACTCAGATCTACCTAAAGAAAGGAAGAGAGAGAAGGAAGCAATGAGCATAAAATAAGATCTTTGTCATGTTTATTCTTGGTCTAACAAATAATGTTTTGTTCAAAATAATAGCAACAATTTATTCAGTAATTATCACTAATGAATAAGTGAAATGAAAGAATCAATAAGAGGCAGGAGTAAAGAATTAGTAATACTCTTTTATAAGAGTATTATATGCACCACCTGTGAAGTCCTGTAGTGTTATTTGAAGGAGGACTTGGGTCAATTGTAAATGCATATTGAAAATTTAAGGGCAGCCACTAAAAAGAGAAATAATGTATAATTAGTGTGCTAAGAAAGGAGAAAAATGGACTTACTTAGGGAAATGCTTAATTAAAACCAAAAAATGCATAAAAATAGTGGAAGACAAAAAAATAATGAGTAGAAAACAGTAAAAAGTATAGTAGATATTATTCCAACTATATAAAAAATCACTTTAAATATCAATGGTCTAAATATACCAATTAAAAGACAGGTACTATCAGAGTAGATTAAAAACAAAAACAAACCAGAAAACACATGACCCAACTATATGTTGTTTACAAGAAATCTATGGTTAATATAAAGACATAGGTACATTAAAAGTAAATGAATGGAGAAAAAGATACCATTCAAACACTAAAAGGAAACTGGATTAGCTATATTAATTTCAGAAAAAGGAGACATTAGAGCAAAGAAAATTATCAGGGATAAAGGAGCATTGCATAATTATAAAGGGAACCATTTTCCAAAAAGACATAAAAATCCTGTGTGTGTGTATGTGTGTGTGTGTGTGTGTTCTTTGATGAGGTGTCTGCTCAATTATTTGCCCATTTTTTAATTGGGTTGTTTTCTTATTTTTTAATGTTAAGATTTCTTTGTATGTTTAGGATACTAGTACTTTATCAATTATCTGTTTTACAAAGATTTTATCCAAGTTTTTGGCTTTCCTTTTTATTCTTTTAATAGTGTCTTTTATGGAGCAGGAGTTTTTAATTTTAATAAAGTCTAACTTGTACATTTTTTTTTCATTAATAGTGCTTTCAGCGTTATACTTAAAAAGTCATCACAAAAGCTAAGGGCACTGGGCGCCTGGGTGGTTCAGTCGGTTGGGCGGCTGCCTTCGGCTCAGGTCATGATCCCAGGGTCAGGGAATCGAGTCCCGCATCAGGCTCCTTGCTCAGGGGGGAGCTTGCTTCTCCCTCTGCCTGCCTCTCTGCCTACTCGTGCTTCTATCTCTCTGTCAAATAAATAAATAAAAAATCTTAAAAAAAAAAGCCAAGGGCACCAATTTTCTCCTCTGTTATCTTCTAGATGTATAAATTTACATTTTACTTTAAGGTCTGTTATTCATTTCGAGTTAATTTTTGTAAAGAGTGTAAATCTGTGTTTATTTTTATTATTTTGCATATGGATGCAAGTTGATACAGCACCATTTGTTGAGAAGACTGTCCTTTCTCTCTTAAATTGCCTTTGTTTCTGTGTTGAATAAGAATAGCGAAAGAGAACATCCTTGCCTTGTTTCTAATGTTGCTAAGGAAGTATGTAGTTTCTCACCATTAAGCATGATGTTATTTGTAGATTTTTGTTGATGTCCTTTATCTAGTTCGGGAAGTTTCCTTCTATTCCTATTTTGCTGAGAGTTTTTAGAGCCAATAGGTCAAATACATTTTCGGCATTTATTTATTTTTTTATAAGATTTTATTTATTTATTTGACAGAGAGAGAGAGGGAGACACAGCGAGAGAGGGAACACAAGCAGGAGAGGGAGAAGCAGGCTTCCTGCTGAGCAGGGAGCCCGATGTGGGGCTCAATTCCAGGACCTCGGGATCATGACCTGAGCTGAAACAACTGAGCCACCCAGGCGCCCCGATGGCATCTATTGTTATAATCATAAGATTTCTTTTTCTTTAGCCTGCTGATGTGAAGGACTATATTAATTACTTTTGAATGTTGAACCAGCCTTGCACACCTGGAATAAATTTAACTTGGTCAATGGTGTATAGTTTTTTTTATACATTGTTGAATTTGATTTGCTAATATTTTGTTGTACATCTATGTCATGATAGATATTGGTCTGTAATTTTCCGTTCTTATAATGGTTTGTCTTTTTGTAATTAGGATAATGCAGGTCTTATCGAATGAGTTAAGTATTCCCTCTGCTTTCACTTTATGCCAGAGATTGTGGAAAATTGGTATAATTTGTTCCCAAAATAGATGATGTCCAACTTTCAGAGATCCAACTTTCTATGAGTCCATATACTTAGTATCGGATTTCAATCAGCTATACAAAAATCACAAACACAAATGATCAGGGTGTGTTCACTAGGTGGCAGCCATGGTGTCAATCAAATTTCATGACTTTTTTTTTTTCCCCACTTAAACCTCATCATAGTTCTATGAAGTTTAAACTATTACTGTCCTCTATTTTACAGATAAGGAAATTAAGACATGGCTTAAAAATTATATGCTGAAGATGACATATGTGACGTAAGATGACATATGTGACTTAAGAGACATAAATGATGTAAGTCAAACTGCTGTGTTTGACACCATGCAACCAATATAATAGTGAAGAATATAGGACAAAAACACTTTTCTCTTGGTTATGAGAATCCATTCATGGCAAAAGTGCTAAGGTACTATTATTACTATTATGTCTTCAGTGCAATACTGTGTTCTCAAGAAATCAAATTACAATTAGAAAATCTGTTCCTGGGGTGCCTGACTGGCTCACTTGGTAGAGCATGCAACTCTGGATCTTAGGGTTGTAAGTCCAGCCTCACATTGGGTTAGAGATTACTTAAAAATAAAATCTTTCAAAAACAAAGAAAAGTTGTTCCTTTTTAAAAAAATATTTTTTTTTTCTATAGTCCACATTACTTTGCTGGTGGTTGCAACACAAGCAGGACTGGATTGCATTTAGCTTGCTGAACACACCAAGCATTTTACATTACCATTTTCTACCTAAGTTCTTTCTGTTGCCCCAGTCTTTTTCTCCTGTTGTCTAAATGTCAGATTCTTATTTCTATCATTTAACAGTTTTCTAGTTTCTTTTTCTCTGGGAAATTTTTGCTGACTATCCCTCCATTTCAAGCAAAGTTAAATCATTCCTCCTCCAAATTACTTCACTAATTTGTGCCTTCATTTTATTTCTTAGTAGATCACATACTTATAATTTTTTTAATTGTCTGACTCTCCTGTTATATACATTTCCTTGGTATATAAAATCATGATCTAGTTGTAATCCCTGATATCTTATATAAATTATAGCAAACACAGTAAATATTAGATAAATCATTTACTTCCTTGAACATATGGCTTCCTAGTGATAAGTAGAATCAGAGGAAAGAATTTTAAGAAGATTTTTTTCCAAGTGTGGTTCCAGAATCACCAGCCCCAGATATAGCTGATATATTTGTAAAATGTACAGATTCATGTGTCACCTGACAGGCTTTTTAAAGATCTCTTTGTGTGGAGAAAATCCATTTTTATCAAGCTCCACAATGATTCTTGTGCATTCTATTTGTAGTTTGATTCCTGCTTAAATCATCAAACATATTCTCTTATAAGCTACATTGAGCACTGGACTATTAATAGCTTGGATGTTAGTATGGTGTCTTATATCCTTTCTGTGTCATCTCCTCTCACAATTTGATCCATTTCTTAAGTATCTTTCTTCATCATTTGCACCATACCTCAGATACTTCGTCACTTTTTTCAGAAAGCTCACTTTTACAAATACTGTTCTCACGCTTGAGCCTACCTCAAATGCTTTTTAAAAATCACTCCAATATCGTACACCTGAAACTAATATTACACTGTATGTTAACTAACTGGAATTTAAATAAAAACTTTAAAAAATAACTCCAAATGATTGTACAGCTTTTGTGCCTCAGAGAGACACCAATTGGAAGTGTAATGGGGAAAGTTAGCACCCTTTGCCGAACCAAGTACATTAACTAAAGACTAGGTCAGTATGGAAGAAAGGTACCTTTTCTAATTTGTTCATTCAGATGAACAACTTTTCTGTCCAGATGTGTATATTTTGGTTATTTACCTACAGGTCTTGTGTGTGCTTGCTCACCCTGTTATCATGTTGGCATCTAGTGTAATTACTGTGCTAAAGTCTTTGTATTTTCTTCTTCAATCCTCAAAATAACCTTAACATATTGGTTGCATTTCTTAAGGTAGGACAACAGAGATAACAAAAACAACCAGAAATAAATGGCAATTCAAACTGAATAGAAATGTGTTTCTTGCTCTTGTAAACAGATCAGTGATTCAAAATTCCTGTCCAGAGACTATATGTTGAACATGTAGGTGGCTGTTCACACAGTTATTCAAGGATAAATGTGAATGAAGAGTCTGCCATATATGCTTTATAAGTGGATTTCAAGTTTACCCTGGATGCTGACATCCAGCCCATAGATGAAAAGAGCATGAAGGATTGTCTATGGGTTTTTGGTGTGCGTGTGTGTGTGTGAGAGAGAGTGAGAGAGACTAAGTTTTACACATATTGCACATCACTTTAATTCACTGTCCATTGACTAGAACTCAATTCAGTGCTATATGTAACTGCAAGAAGGTTTGAAAAATAGTGTAGCTGTATTTACAGGAGGAAGAAATAGGGTTGATTAGTATCTGACAGTCTCTGCCTCATAGGTAACGTTCTTTTGGCAACTGTGTAAACAGAGGCTTACTAAGTCTAAGAAATTGGATTATCCTTATATATTTAGCACATTTTGAAATTGGGCTTTGATGACTCTTCTGACTTCCAAAGCCAGAGCTATTAAGTATGCCTTGATGGATGCTTTAAGATTTAGCTTTAAAAAATACCGTGTGAAGACTTTCCTGAATAAATTAATTTATAGAAGTCATGCATTATAACAGATGCTGGGAAAAGACCTAAGAACTCTTTGTGGAAGTTAAACAGAAATCATCAATGTACTTTTAGTACCATGTGCCTCTTTGATTTTTTAATTCAGTATATTATCTAGAGGTAGTCCAGAATTTTAATAAAACAAATGTTATTTAAATTTTCTCATGGGGAAAAATTAATCACCAAATAGCTACTGATGATACATTGATAACTAAATACATTGGCAATTAAAATATTTTATCATGAAAAAAGTGAAAAATCACTTTTTTACCTGGCTCAATTATTGGCAGAATCATATAATTGGTTTAAAAAAAAATAAAACATGATATGGTTTGGAACACACACACACACACATAAATATTTTGCTGTCATTTCTTTTAAAAATGATTCAAAGTTTTTATTTTTTTGTACATATATTCATATACATACATATATGTATATATGTATAAATATACATTTATATATTTGTGTGTATATATACTTTTTATTTATTTGTGTGTGAGTGTGTGTGTGTGTGTGTGTGTACTTTTTAGTAAATTTTGTCATCTCACTTCCAGGAATAATGGTGCAATAGAGTTGAAAATTCTAATTTTGTAGTAAAGGCGGCATTGACATTTTCATTGCTTTGTATGATACAGTGCGACTAGACTGGAAATTGGGATACCTGTTCTGTATTGAAAACTCTGTAATAACTAGTTGTGTAATATTAAACAGTTCTCTCTGTTATTCTGGACTCAAGTTTTCTCATTGCTATAGGAAATATCTGCTCTAGAGCTAGGTGAATTTATCCATAGTCTCTGATGGTTTGTCTCCCCCCCAATATTCCCCCCTTCATTTTTCCCTTCCTACCATCTTCCTTTTTTTTTTTAAACATATGATGTATATTATTTGTTTCAGAGGTACAGGTCTGTGAGTCATCAGTCTTACACAATTCACAGTGCTCATCTTAGCACATACCCTTCCCAATGTACATCACCCAGCCACCTCATCCCTCCAACCTCCCACCACTCCAGCAAACCTCACTTTGTTTCCTGAGATTAGGAGTCTCTTATGGTTTGTCTCCCTCTCTGGCTTCATCTTGATTCATTTTTTCCTCCTTTCCTCTATTATCCTCTGTCTTGTTTCTCAAATTCCTCATATCAGTGAGATCATATGATACTTGTCTTTCCCTGATTGACTTATTTTGCTTAGCAAAATACCATCTAGTTTTATCTACATTGTTGCAAATGGCAAGATTTTTTTGATGGCTGCATAATATTCCATTGTACATATATACCATGTCTTCTTTACACATCATCTGTTGATGGACACCTTGGCTCTTTCCATAGTTTGGCTATTGTGCACATTGCTGCTATAAACATTGGTGTGCACGTACCCGTTTGGATCACTACATTTGTATCTTTGGGGTAAATACCCAGTCGTGCAATTGCTGGGTCATAAGGTAGCTCTATTTTCAACTTTTTGAGGAACCTCCATACTGTTTTCCAGAGTGGTTGCACCAACTTGCATTCCCACCAACAGTGTAGGAGGGTTCCCCTTTCTCCGCATCCTTGCCAACATCTGTCGTTTCCTGACTTGTTAATTTTAGCCATTCTTATTGGTGTGAGGTGGTATCTCATTGAGGTTTTGATTTGGATTTCCCTGATGCTGAGTGATGTTGACTACTTTTTCATGTGTCTATTGGCCATTTGGATGTGTTCTTTGCAGAAATGTCTGTTCATGTCTTCTGCCCATTTCTTGATTGGATTATTTGTTCTTTGGGTGTTGAGTTTGATAAGTTCTTTATAGATTTTGGATACTAGTCATTTATCTGATTTGTCATTTGCAAATATCTTCTCCAATTCTGTTGGTTGTCTTTTGGTTGTGTTGACTGTTTCCTTTGCTGTGCAAAAGCTTTTTATCTTGATAAATTCCCAATAGCTCCTTTTTGCCCTTGATTCCCTTGCCTTTGGCGATGTTTCTAGGAAGAGGTTGCTGCAGCTGAGGTTAAAGAGGTTGCTGCCTGTGTTCTCCTCAAGGATTTTGATGGATTCCTATCTCACATTGAGGTCTTTCCTCCATTTTGAGTCTATTTTTGTGTGTGGTGTAAGGAAATGGTCCAGTTTCATTCTTCTGCATGTGGCTGTCCAATTTTCCCAACACCATTTGTTGAAGAGACTGTCTTTTTTCCATTGGACAGTCTTTCCTGCTTTGTCGAAGATGAGTTGACCATAGAGTTGAGGGTCCATTTCTGGGCTCTCTATTCTGTTCCATTGATCTATGTGTCTGTTTTTGTGCCAGTACCATACTGTCTTTTTTTTTTTTTAAGATTATTTATTTATTTGAGAGAGAGAATGAGATAGAGAGAGAGCATGAGAGGGGAGAGGGTCAGAGGGAGAAGCAGACTCCCTGCTGAGCAGGGAGCCCGATGTGGGACTCGATCCTGGGACTCCAGGATCATGACCTGAGCCGAAGGCAGTCGCTTAACCAACTGAGCCACCCAGGCGCCCACAGTACCATACTGTCTTGATGATGACAGCTTTGTAATAGAGATTGAAGTCTGGAATTGTGATGCCACCAGGTTTACTCTTCTTTTTCAACATTTTTCTGGCTATTCGGGGTCTTTTCTAGTTTCATACAAATTTTAGGATTATTTATTCCATTTCTGTGAAAAAAGTTGATGGTATTTTGATAGGGATGGCGTTAAATGTGTAGATTGCTCTAGGTAGCATTGACATCTTCACAATATTTGTTCTTTCAATCCATGAGCATGGAACGTTTTTCCATTTCTTTGTGTCTTCCTCAATTTCTTTCATGAGTATTTTATAGTTTTCTGAGTACAGATCCTTTGCCTCTTTGGTTAGATTTATTCCTAGGTATCTTATGTTTTTGGGTGCAATTGTAAATGGGATCAACTCCTTAAATTCTCTTTCTTCTGTCTTGTTGTTGGTGTATAGGAACGCCACTGATTTCTGGGCATTGATTTTATATCCTGCCACTTGACTGAATTCCTGTATGAGTTCTAGCAGTTTTGGGGTGGAGTCTCTTGGGTTTTCTACATAAAGTATCGTATCATCTTCAAACAGTGAGAGTTTGACTTCTTCTTTACTGAATTGGATGCATTTTATTTCTTTTTGTTGTCCGATTGCTGAGTCTAGGATTTCTACTACTATGTTGAATAGCAGTGGTGAGAGTGGACATCCCTGCCATGTTCCTGACCTCAGGGGAAAAGCTCTCAATTTTTCCCCATTGAGAATGATATTCACTGTGGGTTTTTCATAGATGGCTTTTATGATATTGAGGTATGTACCCTTTATCTCTACACTCTAAAGAGTTTTGGTCAAGAAAGGATGCTGTATTTGTTAAATGCTTTTTCTGCATCTATTGAGAGGATCGTATGGTTCTTGTTCTTTCTTTTATTAATGTCTTTTATCACATTGATTGATTTGCAGATGTTGAACCAACCTTGTAGCCCAGGGATAAATCCCACTTGGTCGTGGTGAATAATCCTTTTAATGTACTGTTGGATCCTATTGGCTAGTATTTTGGTGAGAATTTTCCATCCATGTTCATCAGAGATATTGGTCTGTAATTCTTTTGGATGGGGTCTTTGTCTGTTTTGGGGATCAAGGTAATGCTGGCCTCCTAAAATGAGTTTGGATGTTTTCCTTCCATTTCTATTTTTTGGAACTATTTCAGAAGAATATGTATTAATTCTTTAAATATTTGGTAGAATTTCCCTGGGAAGCCATCTGGCCCTGGGCTCTTGTTTGTTGGGAGATTTTTTTTTTTTAAGATTTTATTTATTTATTTGACAAAGAAAGACACAGCAAGAGAGGGAACGCAAGCAGGGGCAGTGGGAGAGGGAGAAGCAGGCTTCTTGCTGAGCAGAGAGCCAGATGTGGGGCTCGACCCCAGGATCCTGGGATCACGACCTGAGCCTAAGGCAGACGCTTAATGACTGAGCCACCCAGGGGCCCCTGTTGGGAGATTTTTGATTACTGCTTCAATTTCCTTACTGGTTATGGTCTGTTCAGGTTTTCTATTTCTTCCTGGTTCAGTTTTGGTAGTTTATACTTCTCTAGGAATGCATCCATTTCTTCCAGATTGTCTAATTTGCTGGCATATAGTTGCTCACAATATGTGCTTGTAATTGTATTGGGTGTTGGTGTTATCTCTTTCATTCACGATTTTATTTATTTGGGTCATTTCTCTTTTCTTTTTTGATAAGTCTGGCCAGGGGTTTATCAATCTTATTAATTCTTTCAAGAACCAGCTCCTAGTTTCGTTGATCTGTTCTCCTGTTCTTTTGGTTTCGATTTCATTGATTTCTGCTCTGATCTTTATTATTTCTCTTCTCCTGCTGGGTTTAGGCTTCATTTGGTGTTCTTTCTCCAGCTCCTTTTGGTGTAAGGTTAGGTTGTGTATTTGAGATCTTTCTTGTTTCCTGAGAAAGGCTTTATTGCTATATACTTTCCTCTTAGGATAGCCTCTCCTTCATCCCAAAGATTTTGAACAGTTGTGTTTTCATTTTCATTTGTTTCCATGAATTTTTAAATTCTTCTTTAATTTCCTGGTTGACCCGTTCATTCTTTAGTACGATGCTTTTTAGCCCCTATGTATTTGAGTTCTTTCCAAATTTCTTCTTCTGATTGAGTTCTAGTTTCAAAGTGCTGTGGTCCAAAAATATATAGGGAATGATCCCAGGCTTTTGGTACTGGTTGATACCTGATTTGTGACCTAGGATGTGATCTATTCTGGAGAATGTTCCATGGGCACTAGAGAAGAGTGTGTCTTCAGTTGCTTTGGGATGGAATGTTCTGAATATATCTGTGAAGTCCATTTGGTCCAGTGTGTCCTTTAAAGCCTTTATTTCTTTGTTGACCTTTTGCTTAGATGATCTGTCCATTTCAGTGAGGGGGCTGTTAAAGTCCCCTACTATTGTTGTATTGTTGTTGATGTGTTTCTTTGAATTTTTTATTAATTGGCTTATATAATTGGTTGCTCCCATGTTAGGGGCATAGATATTTACAATTGTTAGATCTTCTTGTTGGATAGACCCTTTAAGTAAGATATATTGTCCTTCCTCAGCTCTTATTCTTATAGTCTTTGGTTTAAAATCTAATTTGTCTGATATAAGGATTGCCACCCCAGCTTTCTTTTAGTGTCCATTAGCATGGTAAATTGTTTTCCACCCCTTACTTTCAATCTGGGGTTGTCTTTGGATCTAAAATGAGTCTCTTGCAGGCATCATATCGATGGGTCTTTTTTTTTTTTTTATCTAATCTGATACCCTGTGTCTTTTGATTGGGGCATTTACCCATTTACATTCAGGGTAACTATTGAAAGAGATGAATTTAATGCCATTGTATCGTCAGTCAGGTGACTGTTACTATATATTGTCTCTATTCCTTTCTGGTCTATGTTACTTTTAGGTTCTCTCTTTGCATAGAGGACCACTTTCAATATTTCTTTAGGGATGGTTTGGTGTTTGCAAATTCTTGTAGTTTTTGTTTGTCCTGGAAGGTTTTTATCTCTCTTTCTATTTTCAATAACAGCCTAACTGGATATAGTATTCTTGGCTGCATATTTTTCTTGTTTAGTGCTCTGAATATATCATGCCAGTCCTTTCTGGCCTGCCAGGTCTCTGTGGATAGGTCTGCTGCCAGTCTAATGTTTCTACCATATTAGGTTACAGATCTCTTGTCCTGAGCTGCTTTCAGGATTTTCTTGGTCTCTGAGACTTGTAAGTTTTACTATTAAGATGTCAGGGTGTTGATATATTTTTATTGATTTTGAAAGGGGTTCTCTGTGCCTCCTGGACTTGGATGCCTGTTTCCTTCCCCAAATTAGGGAAATTCTCCACTATAATTTGCTCTAATATACCTTCTGCCCTTCTCTCTCTTTCTTCTTCTGGGATCCCAATTATTCTAATATTGTTTCATCTTATGGTATGACTTATCTCTCGGATTCTCCCCTCGTGATCCAGTAGTTGTTTATCTCCTTTTCTCAACTTCTTTATTCTCCATCATTTGGTCTTCTATATCACTAATTCTCTCTTCTGCCTCATGTATCCTAGCAGTTAGAGCCTCCATTTTTTATTGCACCTCATTAATAGCCTTTTTGATTTCTTCTTGTTTAGATTTTAGTTCTTTAATTTTTCCAGAAATGGATTCTCTAGTTGTCTTCCATGCTTTTTTCAAGCCCAGCTAGTATCTTTATAATCATCATTCTGTACTCTAGTTCTGATATCTTACTAATATCCATATTGATTAGGTTCCTGGCAATCAGTACTGCCTCTTGTTCATTTTTTTGAGGTGAGTTTTTCCATTTTGTCATTTGTTCAGAGGAGAATAGGTGAATGAGAGAACAAAATGCTAAAAGGTTAACAACGACCCCAGAAAAATATACACTAAGCAAATCAGAAGAGATCTGAAACCAGGGGGAAAGAAAGGGAAAGGAAAAACAAAAAGGAACATTATCAGGCTGGTGAATAGATCAGAGCCACACAATAGTTTTTGTGCATATTTTGGCCTGTTCAAAGAAATTACCTCCCAAAATTTTAAAGAAAGAAAAACTTATATATGCACAATAAGGGTAAATATGATGAAGGGATGAAATATGACTGTAAAGATGAAAATTATAAAAGATTTTATAAAAGGAATTGATAAAATAAGAAGTTGGTTGAAAAAAAAAGAAGAAAAAATAGGAAACAAAACAGAACAAAACAAAAAAAGTGAGAAAATGTGATCAGGGAGGAAACTAGAACAAAGCTATATACTAGAGATTCAGGGTGTATTTTGGTCTGTTAGAGGAAACTGTATCCCAGAATTTTAAAGAGAGAAAAACTTATATATACACAAAATATAAGGTTAAATACAATGAAGGGATAGAATATGACTCCAAAAATGAAAATTAAAAAGGATTTTAAAAAAGGAATTGATAAAATGTTGGTTGAAGAAGGAAAAAAGAAAAATTAAAAGAAAATTAGAAAAAGAAAAAAAATAAAGAAAATTTAAAAAATTAAATCCGAAGGACTAAAGAATCATGGGGAAAAAAGCCATGAATTCTCTGTGCTGTATTCCCCTGTGCTGGAATTCTGCCGTTCTCATTGATTGGTAAACTTGGTCTTGGCTGGCTGTTCTTGCTGATCTTCTGGGGGAGGGTCCTGTTGCAGTGATTCTCAAATGTTTTTGCCTGAGGCGGAATTACACCGCCCTTGTCAGGGGCCAGGCTAAGTAATCTGCTCAGGTTTTCTCTTGGTAGCTTTTGTTCCCTGAACGCTTTCTGTAAAGCTTTGGAGGACAAGAATGAAAATGGTGGCCTCTCAATCTCTGCCCCGGAGGAACTGAAAGCTCAGTGCTCCACTCCTCAGTGAGTCCTCAGAGAAAAGCAGTCAATCACTCCCATCTCCCCAGTCTCTGGATGCACTCTGTGCTCACCCGGCCTGTGACTGAGCATTTCTATCTCTGGCATATGACCCCATGTGGAGTCTCAAACCCAGCAGATTCCTGCAGAGCGCTCCCACACTGCTCCTCCCGGGGTAGGAAGGGGAGTCTCCCCAGATCTGCCGCTTGTTGGGTCCCTGCTCAAAGAGCAGGGGCCCAACTGTGCCATGGATCACAGTTTATGGCAACCCTGAGCTGAGAGGCTATTCCTCAGCTCCGTCTTTGCAACCAGCTTCCCCACTCCTATACCTGGGAGCTCTGCCACACTTGAGCACCCCCGGTCTCTCTGTGACCTAGAGGGTCCTGAAACCACATTGTCTTAGGGAGGGTTCCACCCTTTGCTTAGCCACTGGAGCAACATCCCTCAGCGGAGTAGAATTCTAAAAGTTCTGATTTTGTGCTCTGCTGCTCTATCACTTGCCCATAGCAGCTGATAGAAGCTCCCCACCAACCCCCGTGGTCTATCTTCCCAAATATAGCCTCGGATTCACTTCTCCGCACATCCCACCTTCCAGAAAGTGGTCGTTTTTCTGTTCAGAGAGTAGGTGCTATTCTTTTCTTCAATCTCTTGTTGAGTTTGTAGGTGTTCAGAATGGTTTGATCACTATCTAGCTGAATTCCTGAGACCAGACAAAATTTAGGTCTCCTACTCCTCTGCCATCTTGCTCTTCCTCCAGGGTCTTTATTCTTAAATCACCTTAGTAATTTTTTCTTGCTTTCATGTGATTTCCTTTTCATTTTTATTTAAATATCTTTGGTGATAATTTCAATATCCAGTATTGTCTGGTAATTCTTATGATTATCAATATTTGCTAGTATTATTGTTGCTATGTTATAATGTAAGCATTTTGACTAGTATTTTTTTCAATCTAAGCTATTTTTTATATAATTAAAAGAGCAATAAGGACTTACAAAATAATAATTTTTCTTTTGAAGATGCACAGAAATAATTAAGTTTTATACCATTCATTAAAATCACTGTTTGCATTAAACCAATATTATGTGTATTATAAGGGGATATTCATTTTAAGGCAAAAAAATGCTATTATGCTACTTCTATAGCCAATTATGTTTTTTTTTAAAGATTTTATGTATTTATTTGACAGAGACACAAGGAGAGCAGGAACACAAGCAAGGGCAGTGAGAGAGGGAGAAGCAGGCTTCCCGCTGAGCAGGGAGTCTGATGCAGGGCTTGATCCCAGGACCCTGGGATCATGGCCCTAGCCGAAGGCAGACGCTTAATGCCTGAGCCACCCAGGTGACCCTATAGCCAATTTTGAATACGAAAAGTCTATGATGGTTTTGATTAATGCTTCAAATTACCTATTGTAATATATGCAAATATATTTTTCTGACAGTCAAGTAATAGATAACCCTCTACTTTTCTAGATTGTAATGGAAGAAATCCAAAGATGAACCATAATTAAAAGTGTATATTGAACCAAATAGATTACTACATTTTGGATGATAAATCACCTCATTTGGGAAAATGGTACCAATCAATTAAAATACCTTCTAAAAGAAAATCCCTAAGAAAAAGACATAATTCATATTTCTAAGACCTTTGATAAAATTTTTTTAAAAAGGAAATGTAATTCCAGATGGATACAAAGTGAAACTAATATTATAAAGATAAAGTTAAACAAGAGTATTATTAGTAATGGAGAAAATGATAATTAAGTCATTTTAATTTAGAAATTATATCCATTAGGTAATAAAATAACTTCATAATTTATAAAGAGATGGCTCCAAATGCTTGCCATTAACTTGAAAATTATTTAAAAATTCTTTTAATTCATAGATTCATAATCAATCTAAGAATATCAATGAGGCCAATCTTGCTGCTATCAGTAATGCTGTAAATAGATGAGATCCTGCTGCTTATCATCATAAGTGGGTCCAAGAAAAATCAGTGAAACTAGTACATCCAAAGTTGTCACTTAATGATTTTACAGTATATTTTTACAGAGTTCCACATTTTGGGCGTTATGCTCTAATGGATTTAGAATGTTGCTAAATGTTACTTATTTGAATTTTATAATAAATATCTAATAGACAATTTAAGAACAGAAAATTTCTAAAAATGGAATTCTTTAGTTACTAATGTGCTGGATATTCACTGTTTTAGATACCCTTCCCACCTAGCTCCCAGACATAGTTTTCTGCCCACATCCACTCTCTTCAGTATTCAGAAAGACTAATCCCTGCTGGCAGCATCTCCCTCCCCCAACCCATCCCAATACTGCTGAGGACTTCTGGCCATGTTACGACAAAGGGAGGCAAGAAGAAAAGAAGAAGGAGAAGAAGAAGAAAGAAGAAGAAAGGAAGGAAAAACTGCCAGAATCTGGAGTAATTCTGCTCTCCCTTCTGTGTCATGTCTTTCTCAGTACATGTATCCATCTTTGTGTTGCCAATAGTCATTGGGCTCCAGTAAAAATATTTACTATCCTTGCTTCTTCAGCAAAAGGGCTGTGATAGTTTCCCACTGCAGTAGTTTTCTAGGCATATGCCCATCCCTTGTTTTTATCCCTGACAATGTATTCCCAGATTTTGTAGGAAGTGTCTCCATGAAGACTCTTTATTTGAAATGTTCAGGATGAATTCTAATTCCTGTCAAAAATTCAGCCTAAAATATCTAGAAATAACAACTTTTGAAACTTTGTAAATATTCTGTATGCATACATACACTATAGTTCTACCTCTACAACTGCACATAGGGTAATCTTCTGCATTTTTTTCTTTCTTTCAATTTTATTTCTGGGATAGATGATATAGAGTGTTGTATTCGTTTAGCAGCAGATATACAATATAGTGATTCAACAGTTCTATACATTATTCAGTGCTCATATTGATAAGTATACTCTTAATCCCCTTCATTTATTTCACCCATCCCTTCACCTACCTCCCCTCTGGTAATGATCAGTTTGTTCTCTATAGTTAAGTCTGTTTGGGAGTTTGTTCCTTTTTGCTTTGTTTCTTTGTTTTGTTTCTTAAATTCTACATATGAGTGAAATCATATGGTATTTGTTTCTCTGACTGACATTTCACTTAGCATAATACTCTCTAGCTCTATCCACATTGTTACAAATGGCAAGATTTCATTTTTTTATGGTTGAGTAAGATTCCACTGGGTATATATATATATATATATACACACATACTACCCCTTCTTCATTCATTCATTACTTGATGAACATTTGGGCTGTTTAGCTATTGCTGATGATGCTGCTATAAATATCAGGGTGTATGCATCCCTTTGAATTAGTATTTTTGTATCCTTTGGATAAATACCTTGTAGTGCAATTGCTGGATCATAGCATAGTTTTATTTTTAACTTTTTGAAGAAACTCCATAGTGTTTTCCAGAGTGGCTGTACCAGTTTGCATTCCCACCAGCAGTGTAGGAGGGTTCCCCTTTCTCCACATCCTTGCCGACACCTGTTGTTTCCTGTGCTGTTAATTTTAGCCATTCTGACTGGTGTAAAGTGATATCTCCTTATAGTTTCGATTTGTATTCCCCTGATGATCAGTGATGTTGAAGATCTTTTCATGTGTCTGTTGGCCATCTGTATGTCTTCTTTGGAAAAGTGTCTATTCCTGTCTTCTGCCCATTTTTTAACTGGGTTATTTGTTTTTTGGTTGTTGAATTTTAGGTGTTCTTTGTATATTTTGGATATTAACCCTTTATTAGATATATCATCTGCAAATGTCTTCTCCCATTCTCTAGGTTGCCTTTTAGTTTTGTTGATTGTTTCCTTTGCTGCGCAGAAGCTTTTTATTTTGATGTAGTCCCAATAGTTTATTTTTGCTCTTGGTTCCCTTGCCTTAGAGACATATCTAGGAAGATGATGTTGTGACCAATGTCAGAGAAATTACTACCTGTGCTCTCTACTAGGATTTTTATGGTTTCAGGTCTTACATTTAGGTCTTCAATATATCGAGCTTATTTTGTGTATGGTGTAAGAAAGCGGTCCAGTTTCAGTCTTTTGCATATTGCTGTCCAATTTTCCCAACACCATTTGTTGAAGAGACTCTTTTCTCCATTGCATATTCTCGCCTTTTTTGTCGAAGATTAATTTACTATATAGTCATTTATTTTCGTGTTCTCTGTTCTTTTCCATTGACGTATTTTTCTATTTCTATGCCAGTACCATACTTTTTTAATTACTACTGCTTTGTGGAATATCTTGATATCTGGGATTGTGATATTTCCAGTTTTGTTCTTCTTTTTCAAGATTGCTTTGGCTATTCAGGATCTTTTGTGGCTCCATACAAATTTTAGGATTATTTGTTCCAATTTTGTGAAAAATGCTGTTGGTATTTTGATAGGGATTGCATTAAATCTGTAGATTGCTTTGGGTAGTATGGACTTCTTTAAAAGTTTTTATTTAAATTCCAGTTAGTTAACATACAGTGTAATATTAGTTTCAAGTTTACAATTTAGCGTTTCAACACTTGCATACAACACCCCGCGCTCATCACAAGTATACTCCTTAATCCCCATCACCTATTAACCTATCCCCCGAACCACCTGCCTTCTGGTAACCATCAGTGAGTTCTCTGTAGTTAAGAGTCTGTTTCTTGGTTTGCCTCTTTTTCCCTTTTCCCCCTATGCTTTACAAGCCACTCTGAAAAACAGTATGGAGGTTCCTCAAAAAGTTAAAAAATATAACTACCATATCTGTATATTGATCTTGGATCCTGCAAACTTACCAAATTCATTTATCAGTTCTGGAAGTCTTTTGATGGGTCTTTAGAGTTTTCTATATATAGTATCATGTCATCTGCCAAATAGTGAAAGTTTTACTTCTTCTTTATCAATTTGTATGCTTCTTATTTCTTTTTGTTGTCTGATAGCTGTGGCTAGGACTTCCAGTATTATGTTGAATAAAAGTGATGAAAGTGGATATCCCTGTCTTATTCCTGATCTTAGGGGGAAAGCTCTCAGTTTTTCACCATTGAGTATGTTGTTGACTGTGGGTTTTTCATGTATGGTCTTTATTCTGTTGAGGTATGTTCCCTCTAAACCCGACTTTGTTGGGAGTTTTTATCATAAATCGATGCTGTACTTTGTCAAATGCTTTTTCTGCATCTATTGAAATGATCCGATGTTTTTTATCCTTCCTTTTGTTGATGTGATGTATCACATTGATTGCTTTGCTAACATTGAACCACCCTCACATCCCAGGAATAAATCCCACTTGACTGTGGTGAATGATTTTTTAATATATTGTTGGATTCAGTTCGCTAATAATGCTGGTCTCATAGAATAAATTTAGAAACCTTCCTCCACTTGTACTTTTGTAAATAGTTGGAGAAAGATAGATATTAACTGTTCTTTAAATGTTTGATAGAATTCATCTATGAAGCTGTCTGGTCCCAGACTTTCATTTGTTGGGACTTTTTTGATTCCTGATTCAATTTCATTGCTGGCAATCAGCCTATTCAAGTTTTCTATTTCTTCCTGATTCAATTTGGGACGTTATGTGTTTCTTGGAATTTATCCCTTTCTTCTAGGTTGTCCTATTTGTTGGCATATAATTTTTCATAATATTCTATTTCATTTTTTTGTATTTCTGTGCTGTTCATTGTTATTTCTCCTCTTCCATTTCTGATTTTGAGTACTCTTTCTTTGTTTTTTTTGATGAATCTGGCTAAAGTTTTATCAGTTTTGTTGATCTTTGCAAAGAACCAGCTCCTGTTTTTATTGCTCTGTTTTATTCTTTTTAGTTTATACATTGTTTATTTCTGCTCTGGTCTTTACTATTTCCTTACTCTACTGGTTTGGGGTTTTGCTTATTATTCTTTTTCTAGCTCCTTCAGATATAAGGTTAGGTTTATTTGAGATTTTACTTCTTTCTTGGAGGTAGGCCTGTACTGCTATAGACTTCCCTCTTATGACAGTTTTTGCTGCATCCCAGTGATTTTGAACTGTTATGTTTTCATTTTCATTTGTCTCCATGTATTTTATTATTTCATCTTTGATTTCTTGGTTTAACCATTCATTGTTTGGTAGCATGTTATTTAACCTCTGTATATGTGTATTCTTTCCAGATTTTTTCTTGTGGTTGATTTCTACTTTGATAGCATTGGGGATGTTATGCATTTCTAACTCACTTTTACATCCTCTCAGTGTGGTACAGTGGTTAGCAGAACTTGCTTTGCATTAAAATCTCATTCCTGTCATTTACTAGTTATGTGACCTTAGAAAAACATGTTTAAACACTTCGTGTCTTAGATTCTTCGTCTGTGAAATGGAGATGATAAGAATATTTGCCTCATCAAGTATTTCTGAGTATTAAGTGAGTTGAGAAAAATGAAGTCCTTGGAAAAATGTGGTACATAAGCCTTCAATAAATTATAGTTGTTTATTTTGATGCTTTGCTATTATTGATAATATTGATATTATTACCATTGCTTTCACCTTCCCATGGTATAGGACAAGGCTGAGATGCTCAAAAAAGATAAAAGTACACACCTAAGCATGCATAAGAATATATATTCTAATAAATCCCCAAAATAGTGGTGGTTTTCAATATCTTAAACTTTGGTTTATCTTATAGTAGAAAACATCTCATTTGTATTATGTGGTAATTAACAATGTAAATAAGGATATTTTCTAATAGGTATGATTTGCATTTCTTTTTTTGTTTATCTTTTTAAGGTTTATTTGAGAGAGGGAGAGAGAACACATGGAGGGGAGACACAGAGAAAGAGGGAGAGAGAAAATCCTCAAGCAGACTCCCCACTGAGCACAGAGCGCCATGCCGAGCTTGATCTCAGAACCCTGAGATCATGACCTGAGCCGAAACCAAGAGTTGGTTGCTCAACCAACTGAGACACCCAGGCACCCCTGCATTTCTTCTTTTGATTTGACTTAGTTTCTAATACTTGTTTTGGACAATTTTCAATGAAATTATTTTTTTGTTTTAATGACTAGAGGGGGCACCTGGGGTGGCTAAGTTGGTTAAGCAACTGACTCTTGATCTCAGCTCAGGTCTTGATCTCAGGGTCATGAATTTAAGACCTATGTTGGGCTCCATGCCCAGCTACTTAAAATACTACTACTACTACTAATAATAATAATAAAAGGGAAACTAAGCCATTTGCCATTATTTTTCCATTCATTTTCAAGTATTTCATATCATTACTAATGGTATATCTTATATTACACAGTTTTATAATTATATCTGTTCAATAAATCATATTTTAAGGTGTCTGATTTATATGGTATATTTAGAAAAATGCTGAACACAAAATTATAATGTTTTTGTCTACCTATTGTACAGCTAGTGATTTCTTTTTGTTTTATTTTTTTATTTTTGTCATGGTGTAAATACTCAATATAAGAGTATATAGTTTTATATAGGTAGTAAAGGAAAGATGACAGTTTCATGTCACTTTTCTCTGCTTATTTTTCCTTCAGTGATTTGAAATGCCATCCACAGTTTTCATATGAACCTGAGTCTATATCTGTATTGTCTATTTCAGTACCATAATATGACAGATTTTATAAAATGTATATAATCAAGTCCTTTGGTTTATCAGAAAATTTTTCTTAATTTACAATGAGGATGTTATGTGGTTGTTTCATTCATTGCATTTTGTTTATCACTTTGTCACAGAAAATTAGTAAATGTGTACTCTGGATTCTCATCAGTTTCTGATTACTATTCCCTTAGGGATTCTTGGTAAATTTCTTCATATTTACACCTTTATACCTTTCTTTCTCTATTGTGAATTTTTACATTCTTTTTCTATCTTCTTTAAAAAACACTTCTGGGGTACCTGGGTGGCTCAGTTGTTAAGCGTCTGCCTTTGGCTCAGGCCATGGTCCCAGGGTCCTGGGATCAAGTCCCACATCAGGCTCCCTGCTTGACAGGAAGCCTGCTTTTCTCCCTCTCCCACTCCCCAGTGCTGTGTTCCCTCTCTCGCTAAGTCTCTCTCTGTCAAATAAATAAATAAAATCTTAAAAAAAATTCTTCTAATCTTGTCTTTCCTGTAGGAACTATAGCCAGGAAAATCAATGGCTGATAAAGAAGGTCTTTCTTTACAGAATTCCAGTCAATGGAATTGAAAATCCCCTTTTGTAACCTCTAATGAGAAAACGGGTCATCAATTGAGCAAGTGATGCACAATTTTAATTTTTAGGTGAAAGGCTAATGAAGAATATTATAATGGAGGGATCCACTGACCCCATTGTTCAGTCTTAGCATCACCGAAAGTGGGACCCCAAATGCCATGTACCTTATGATACGATGCAATAAGAAGGATCAGCATCATCTATTAATGCTTTTCACTTAAAAAAAAAGCTGAACTTTAATCAAACTTCCAGCTTTAACTTCCAGTTTATAAGAAATATGGAGGATAGAAGAACAGGTTCAATAATACCATGAAGAAGCAAGCAGCCAAATTTGGAATATAGGACATTTTAGAGAACAAATGACCCAGTTTTACTAACTGTTCTGTGAAAAAGGATGAGAATGAAAATAGGAAGTGAGGAGCATTATAAAATAAAACATAACAACCAAATGCAATTTCTGGACCTTGTTTAGATGCTGAATAGAACAACCAACTCTTGGTTGTTCTATTCTGCCAACTTTGAGACAATTCAGTAAATTTGAATATGTTTACATTATTTGATGGTAATAATAAATCCTTGTCATTTTTGTTTTAGGTTTAACAATGGCATAGTGGTTATATAGGGATGGAGGTCCAAAGTAACATCATATATAAGGAGAGAGAGAGAGGGAACAAATGTTACTTTGGATCTCCATACCTCTATAACCACTATGCCATTATTAAACCTAAAAAAATAAATTGACAAGGATTTATTATATATATAATGTATGTATATGTAGAGAGTTTACACTGAAGACATTGAAGACATTTATGCACCTAAGTAAACACAAAGTGATATATTATACAAACAACTTCCAAAATAAATAAAATGGCCATTATGTGGATTTGTATGCATATATATAAACACATTCTATACATTTTATCTCCAGTTCTATTAAAATAGGATGCAGGATAATACATATTTTAGTGCAGTCAAGGTGTATTTATGAGAATTTTCATCTTTTTCAGGGAGCCTTATTTATCATCATAACTCAAGCCTGCTGTAGCAGCAGTTTCATTACCTTTACAATACATTTTGCTGTGAATATGGACAATAAAGAAAGATTCCATTCACAATTTCAGCAAGTTCTCTACTTTTTTCCTAAAGGTGACAATTTTAGGAGATAAGTTTCTTCAGCATACACCACACCAGGTTTAAGTACCCACAGGTGTTAAATTGTAATTATGTCAATGATATTTAAAAATAATGGATAATAACTTTAACGAGTGGTAAAAATCTCACATTTTCAGCCACATAAAAAACCATTATTTTTAAAGTAATGCTCTATTAAAGAAATATGTGGCAAGAGTGTTAGTTGCTAAGGAAACCATCCTCCATGAAATTGAATATAAAATAGAAACTTTTGGAAAAGATATCTAAAATGCACACTGAATATTTTGTATTAGCTTCTTTTGACTTTGTTGTTGGTATTGGTGTCTTTTGGAGTATATTTTTAATATCAGATACAATGATATTTACCTAGGGCACTGAAAATGTGCACTGGGTTTCAAAGTTTTTCTAATAGAGTGAATATAAACCTTGGAGAATTTCATGAAGCAAATGTCTTTAACATCATGAAGTCAGCTGTGCCAGAGTAAGGTATAACAATGTTGTTGCAGAATGCCTTACAATATTTCTACATTTTCTGTTCTTTCCAATACAGACTCTCCTAAAATTAAATCTTATTTATTCTGATATCATTTATATATTTTTACTTCTAAATCAATCTAATTAAATAATATTATTTAAGTGAAGATGAGATTAACATGAATAGAGAGCATTTTTAACCTTACACTTTTCTTTATAGTCCTAGTTTCCAGAGAGACAAGAATATATTAGTGTTCATAAATCAATTGAATTTTCAACAAAATTAATTCCTAAATTATAGTGGAGCCCAAAACATCGTTTAAACTTTTATAAACATTTGAAATAAATCACTGTATTTTTTCTTAAAACTGTTGTATTTTGTTTATAAATTACACATCTAATAATGTTAACTTTGTAAAAGGGCTAAACCATGTAAAATAAACATTGCTCCTTGACTGCCCCAGATATAATAATAATAATAGTAGTAGTAGAATAAAGTGTCTATTATGAATATTGTGTTTATCCAGTCTGCTATTAATGGGCATTTGGAGCATTTTCAAGCTGTAAATATTTTAAATAAAGCTGCTTTACCTTTCTTGTGAATGTATTTTGATGATCATATGTTTTCATTTCCTTTTCATGGACTTTTGTTTTCATTTATTTTTTCTGAACAGCTAGAATTGAAATAATTTGGTGATAGGTTTGGTGTATGTTTAGTTTAAATGAAAATGTCAGGTATTTCTTCAAAGACCTTTATAAAACGCGTGCAAGTTACAATGGTCCCAGAGTCTCACAAACATTAGTGTTGCGAGGTTTTAAAGATTTCGGCTATGATAGTTCGTAGCTCATTAAAGCTTTCAGTTACATTTCTCTGGGGACTAATGGTGTTTCCATGTGCTTTTTAGACATTTGTATATCATTTTTGTGAATTAGAAGGCTTACACCATTCTTTTTTGAAATAGCATTTTTATCTTTTTTTAAAACAGTTGTGGCTTAGTTTATGTAGTCTGGATACAAGTAATGTATCAGATATATATCATATATTCTTTATTCCTATCTGATATTTATTCCTATCATTATAATCCTAATGACTTTGTTTAATGAGCTGTATTCATCAGGATATTTGTTTATTGGTTTGATTTGGTTTGATTTGCCTTTGTGTTGGTGCTTTTTTGTGCCTGTCCCATGTAAGAAATATTTGCATATCTCCAGGTCATGAAAATATTTCCTCATGATTTTTTATAGTATCCTTTATGTCATTATCTTTTACATATGGGTCTGTGTTCCTTTTTGAATTAGTTTTTGTGTGCTGTGTTATTAGTTATAGTAATTTTGTTGTAAATAGTTTTATATTTCCTACTTAAAACCATCCTTTCCAATCTTTATGATTTTTTCTCTCATACTATATTCACCAGCTATGAGATCTACGGTAATGTTGAAAAGAGGTAGTGGGATCAGACATCCTGGTCTTTGGGGAAAATATGCATTATTTCACCATTTAGTATAATATTAGGTATAGATTTTTTTAAAAAATATTCATTGACTTGAGAAAGTCCCTTTCTATTTCAATATTTCTGATAGTCATATTTCTATTATGAAAATATGTTGAATTTTCTCAATGTTTCTCCTGCAGCTACTGAAATGATATTTTCCTTCTTCATTATTTTATTAATGTGTTAATTTACATTGATTTTTTAAACATTAAACCAACATTGGTTCATTAACATAAAATGATTGAATTGTCAAAACAGACTCACATAAATCATAGATCATTTCTAACACCAAACTTTGGGAACTATTCAAAGTTTTCAAACTTTGTTTGTTATCATATCATTCTGGAGGAGCCAAAACCCATCAGAAGCAGTTTTTAAGTGTTCCTTTCTCCCACATTGGGATGTGAAAATATGAACACTTAACCATGTGTCCACAAAATTACTGTTAGATAAAGGTGACTTTTAGTATTTTTACTCCATCTGCTTGACTAACTTTCACTCTCCAGCTGGCCAAGTTCTATCAATCTCTAAAATCTGGGCTTATTTATCATAAGAGAGCCAGATAGACAAGCCATTTCTTGCCAAAATGCATTTATTTAAAAGAGCTCTCATATACATATTTCCATTTGTGAATGCTATTAGCTTATTTACAAGGAGGTCTGATCTACTTTAGTTATTGCCTCTGCACTTCCAAAGTAAGAGGGAATAAATCACAGGCCACCTGTTAGCTTTCTTTCCCAGTCCACCCACTGATCTTGGTCAATATCTCCTTGCCAATCATTTCTATGTATCATTTCATAATTTCTCTTTAAGCCAGTTTTCTAAAAATGCTTCCTGAAATGTTTTATATACACAAGTCTCTAAACATTCCAATGGCCAATAGGATTCGAACCATCTAGTGGAAAATGGGAAGTATTCTTGTTATAAATCATTTTAGTAATGGCTATATCCCTTCATAGGTCTTTTGAATTTTTTTTCAACTTGATTGTTCATTCTCTTGGTCATCAAGGATTATTTGGACACATTGTTTGCATATGTTAATGGAAGTATGTGTGATTTTTCTAAATCCAACTCTTGACCCATCTGTATTGGTACGTATGTATGACATCAAGGGTTTAATCAAGCTTTCAAATAAATCTCAAAACATTTTCTCATTCTGATTGGGACAAGAAGTTGTTTTTTATTTACTAAGGTTAATAGAGTAAAATATAGACTTTCATATAACATTTGACATATCATACATAAGTTAAAATTATAGTATACATTTCCCTTTCATGTACTTATTTTATGTACACATAATTCCAATACCTGGGATGATTACTAGCGCCATTTAAAAACAAAAACAAAAACAAATCTCCTACAAACATACAAACA
The DNA here is from genome assembly GCF_037043125.1 of Eumetopias jubatus. NCBI lineage: Eukaryota > Metazoa > Chordata > Mammalia > Carnivora > Otariidae > Eumetopias > Eumetopias jubatus. The sequence continues at coordinate 23,153,056 of NW_028274818.1, read as the reverse complement.
AACAAAACCCAAACAAATAAAAACCTTTAGATTCTACCTGGTGTTTGAAGATAACCATAACATTATTTCTAATATAGCACAAGTTCTTATCAACACAGGCTTTCAGATAATATTATGTAATTCTACCCATTTTCTTCCCAATTGTGATTAACATGATGTTAACTCTCAATATTATTTTCCTGACAGTTTGAACCATAAGGGAAGTCATTCTTTTTATATGTAGTACCTGGGTACTTTGAGAACAATAACAAAAGCCACACTGTAACCATAAATGCATCTCCCTGGCATAAACCTCTAATACACCTGGCCAATGACCTTTAAGGAAATGAGATTTCATAGTGATTAGATTTCCTGATTTCCTTCCCTGAGAAATGGTACAAATCTTCCTTCATCATTATTAATGGCCACAATGTTCTTTCAGGTCTGAGCCTTCTCTTATCCATTCACAAATCCTTCATCTTCCTCAACTAAGTTCTCTTTGCAAACAGTCTCCTGGAAAATTACTCCCTTTATCATCCACTTTGGTTAAACAATTCTTCTCATTATGACAATACATATGTGGTGTAGCAATTTTCACATTGGTAAATTTAAGTACACAGTATTCATCAAAAGTCATGGTAATTCCTGGAAACTCTACTTGGCGTATTCTACAGTATGGGTATCAAAAGACTTCCCATAAGTGCCCCCAAAAGGAACATCATTGGTGAATAGTAGTTATCACATCATTCTGTAAGACTATCTGAGTATCATTTCCATTTTATTTGAAAGCATTATAACCACAAGCAAATTTGTGGTACATTATATTTCTCTCATATCACTTGGGGAAGATATAGTAACATGGACCAAAAAACAGACATCAAATGATCACTCCAACTGACCAACTGACTACTAGTTAACTAAATCATCAGTGGGTAGCATGTCACATCTTTTCTCTACATTATTTGAACAGAGTTTTAGTTGGTCCCCATTAATCAGTATAGTTCAATTTCCCATTTTTTAGATAAAATAAGTCAAGTGGCTTCTATCTGCATCAGCTGTTAGCACAGATCTGAGCAAATGTACTGTGTACTAGCAAATATAGTGCATTGATGTCTTGCTTTAAAATGCTCTAATTATTCCCTCTTTTCTGTGAATTAAGGATACATAAAAGCTTCATGACCAGGGGCACCTGGGTGGCTCAGACAGCTAAGTGTCTGACTCTTGATTTTGGCTCAGGTCATGATCTCATGGGTCATGAGACTGAGCCCCATGTTGAGTCCCCAGTTGGGCTCCGTGCTCTGTGGGGAGTCTGCTTGAAAGATTCTCTCCCTTGTCTTCACCCACTTGCTCACTGCTCTCGCTCTCTCTCAAATAAATAAATAAATTAAAAAAAAAAGCTTCATGACCATTTGCTGTAATTTCTCTTGGTTTCCACTGACTTTCCATCTTAACTCATATTTTCTCTCCTTTGGTAGGGTGTGTTGGTTTGAGTATACAGTGTTCTCATTAAGCAAGGAATAGAATCAGTATTTCCAGGACCTCCCCTTTGCCCCATCCCTGGAAGATCTTGAAAGATTTGATAACTAAAGAATTATAGGGCTTCTGCTGCTTTTAAGACAATGGGCATGCATTCACATTTAGTACTAATCTGAATATGTGGGGTGAGATTTAGATCCACACTAAAGTCCCCTTAGGTATAAATAATGTTATATTTAGTTTATGGATAGCATATCTAGTTCATTAATATCTCCTTTGATTTAAACACATAAATACAACCCTTAGTCTTGGACATCCAGATTAGGTAAGACAAATAAAACCTTTGTGAGATGGAAAAAGTATAAACAGTCTCAATCACCCATTCCCATCTCCCAATCCTAAAGATCTATCCAGCTAAACCCAACCACACATTACAACTATCATATTTCTACTAAAAACATATTTGTTTATTTGACTCAGCTAGCCTGTTAAACACTTTTTACCTCATGGTTTCAGTAGCAGAAATTTTAAATTGTTCATTCTATTTTTCTGATGAAATGATAACTCTGAGGTTGAAAACAGATGTGTTATACATGTGTTATTGGAGTATCTTGCTTGTTTCCGAGCTATAATAGCAGTAAAATGTGTACCTTAATCAAGGGAAACAAATTTAGATGGGCAAAATTGATGGATTATTTGCTGTTCTAAACTTTTGCTTGTATTGCCCATAATTGTTTCTGCTACTGGATGGATAAACAAAGTCTTAGAGTAGAATAAGTGTTAATTCCAATTGATGACTCAGTATATACTTGTAGCCACCACATTGCACCACACTCCATGTCTTCAGTGAATGTGAAGGACATGTACCATTTTTTGTTTTCTTTGAGCATGAGCCCTCCTCCTTTTTAGTCTAAAAGAACTTCTGTAAGATTTTATTTTTCCTTTCATGTTTTAGAGATTTCATAAATAAAATGTCAAGTTTTATCTGTGAAAATACTTCCAATTGAGAATTTAATTTTTACAGATACAATATCATGAACATTTGGTAATTTTTCTTGCCAGTTTTTGAAAGTAGTGATCTTGAATTAGTCTATTTCTTAAAAGTTTATTGAATTCATCAACATAAAGTTTTCATTATATCCTTTTATTTTGTTAATATTTTAAGTAGCTTCCTCCCTGATACCTCCTCTATCACTCCCGATATTGACAAATTGCATATTCTCTACCTTTTCTTTAAATTATTTGCTAAGATTTATTAATTATATTCATCATTTCAAAGAACAATTCTTTGTCTTCTTGATATTCCTTTATTTCAATTTTTAATTATTTCAATCTCTTTATATCTTTTTTTAAAATTTTTTATTCTTATGTTAATCACCATATACTACATCATTAGTTTTTGATGTACTGTTCCATGAATCATTGTTTGTGCATAACACCCAGTGCTGCATGCAGAACGTGCCCTCTTTAATACCTATCACCAGGCTAACCCATCCTCCCACCCCCTTCCCCTCCAGAGCCCTCAGTTTGTTTTTCAGAGTCCATCGTCTCTCATGGTTCATCTCCCCCTCTGATTTACTCCCCTTCATTCTTCCCCTCCTGCTATCTTCTTCTTCTTTTTTTTTCTTAACATATATTGCATTATCTGTTTCAGAGGTACAGATCTGTGATTCAACAGTCTTGCACAATTCACAGCGCTCACCATAGCACATACCCTCCCCAATGTCTATCACCCAGCCGCCCCATCCTTCCCACCCTCCCCACTCCAGAAACCCTCAGTTTGTTTCCTGAGATTAAGAATTCCTCATATCAGTGAGGTCATATGATACGTGTCTTTCTCTGATAGACTTATTTCGCTCAGCATAACACCCTCCAGTTCCATCCACGTCATTACAAATGGCAAGATCTCATTCCTTTTGATGGTTGCATAATATTCCATTTTATATATATACCACATTTCTTTATCCATTCATCTGTCAATGGATGGACATCTTGGCTCTTTCCACAGTTTGGCTATTGTGGACATTGCTACCATAAACATCAAGGTGCACATACCCCTTCGGATGCCTACATTTGAATCTTTGTGGTAAATACCCAGTAGTGCAATTGCTGGGACGTAGGGCAGATCTATTTTCAAATTTTTGAGGAACCTCCATACTGTTTCCAGAGTGGTTGCACCAGCTTGCATTCCCACCAACAGGGGAGGAGGGTTCCCTTTTCTCCACATCCCTGCCAGCATCTGTCATTTCCTGACTTGTTAATTTTAGCCATTCTGACTGGTGTGAGGTGGTATCTCATTGAGGTTTGGATTTGAATTTCCCTGATGCTGAGAGATGTTGAGCACTTTTTCATGTGTCTGTTGGCTATTTGGATGTCTTCTTTGGAAAAATGTCTGTTCATATCTTCTGACCATTTCTTGATTGGATCATTTGTTCTTTTGGTGTTGAGTTTGATAAGTTCTTTATAGATTTTGGACACTAGCCGTTTATCTGATATGTCATTTGAAAATATGTTCTCCCATTCTGCCGGCTGTCTTCTGGTTCTGTTGACTGTTTCTTTTGCAGTGCAAAAGCTTTTTATCTTGATGAAATTCCAATAGTTCATTTTGGCCCTTGCTTCCCTTGCCTTTGGTGATGTTTCTAGGAAGAAGTTGCTATGGCTGAGGTCGAAGAGGTTGCTGCTTGTGTTCCCCTTTAGGATATTGATGGACTCCTGTCTCACGTTTAGGTCTTTCAACCATTTGGAGTCTATTTTTGTATGTGGTATAAGGAAATGGTCCAGTTTCATTCTTCTGCATGGGGCTGTCCAATTTTCCCAACACCATTTGTTGAAGAGACTGTCTTTTTTCCACTGGACATTCTTTCCTGCTTTGTCAAAGATGAGATGACCATAGAGTGGAGGGTCCATTGCTGGGCTCTCTATTCTGTTCCATTGATCTATATGTCTGTTTTTGTGCCAGTACCATACTGTCTTGATGATGACAGCTTTGTAATAGAGCTGGAAGTCCGGAGTTGTGATGCCGCCAGCTTTACTTTTCTTTTTCAATATTCCTCTGGCTATTCGGGATCTCTTATGGTTCCATACAAATTTTAGGATTATTTGTTCCATTTCTTTGAAAAAAGTGGATGGTATTTTGATGGGGATTTCATTGAATGTGTAATTGCTCTAGGTAGCATCGACATCTTCACAACGTTTGTTCTTCCAATCCATGAGCATGGAACGTTTTTCCATTTCTTTGTGTCTTCCTCAATTTCTTCCATGAGTATTTTATAGTTTTCTGAGTACAGATCCTTTGCCTCTTTGGTTAGATTTATTCCCAGGTATCTTATGGTTTTGGGTGCAATTGTAAATGGGATCGACTCCTTAATTTCCTTTTCTTCTGTCTTGTTGTTGGTGTATAGGAATGCCACTGATTTCTGGGCATTGATTTTATATCCTGCCACTTGACTGAATTCCTGTATGAGTTCTAGCAGTTTTGGGATGAAGTTTTTTGGGTTTTCCACATAAAGTGTCATATCATCTCCAAACAGTGAGAGTTTGACTTCTTCTTTGCCATATGGATGCTTTTTATTTCTTTTTGTTTGATTGCTGAGGCTAGGACTTCTAATAGTATGTTGAATAGCAGTGGTGATAGTGGACATCCCTGCCATGTTCCTGACTTCAAGGGGGAAAGCTCTCAGTTTTTCCCCATTGAGAGTGATATTTGCTGTGGGTTTTTCCTCAATGGCTTTTATGATATGGAGGTATGTACCCTCTATCCCTATACTCTGAAGAGTTTTGCTCAAGAAAGGATGCTGTACTTTGTCAAATGTTTTTTCTGCATCTATGGAGAGGATCATATGATTCTTGTTCTTTCTTTTGTTAATGTATTGTATCACGTTGATTGATTTGTGGATGTTGAACCAACCTTGTAGCCCAGGGATAAATCTCACTTGGTCGTGGTGAATAATCCTTTTAATATACTGTTGGATCCTATTGACTAGTATTTTGGTGAGAATTTTTGCATCCATGTTTATCAGGATATTGGTCTGTAATTCTTTTTGATGGGGTCTTTGTCTGGTTTTGGGATCAAGGTAATGGTGGCCTCATAAAATGAGTTTGGAAGTTTTCCTTCCATTTCTATTTTTTGGAACAGTTTCAGGAGAATAGGTATTATTTATTCTTTAAATGTTTGGTAGAATTCCCCTGGGAAGTTATCTGGCCCTGGGCTTTTGCCTTTCAGAGATTTTTGATGACTGCTTCAATTTCCTTAGTGGTTATAGGTCTGTTCATGTTTTCCATTTCTTCCTGGTTCAGTTTTGGTAGTTCATACATCTCTAGGAATGCATCCATTTGCTCCAGGTTATCTAATTTGCTGGCATATAGTTGCTCATAATATGTTCTTATAATTGTCTGTATTTCTTTGGTGTTTGTTGTGAGCTCTCCACTTCCATTCATGATTTTATTTATTTGGGTCCTTTCTCTTTTCTTTTTGATAAGTCTGGCCCCGGGTTTATCAATCTTGTTAATTCTTTCAAAGAACCAGCTCCTGGTTTATTGATCTGTTCTACTGTTCTTTTGGTTTCTATTTCATTGATTTTTGCTCTGATCTTTATTATTTCTCTTCTCCTGCTGGGTTTAGGCTTTATTTGCTGTTTTTTTCTCTAGCTCTTTTAGGTGTAGGGTTAGATTGTGTATTTGAGACCTTTCTTATTTCTTGAGAAAGGCTTATATTGCTATATACTTTCTTCTTAGACTGCCTTTGCTGCATCCCAAAGATTTTGAACAGTTGTGTTTTCATTTTCATTGGTTTCCATGAATTTTTTTAATTCTTCTTTAATTTCCTAGTTTAAAATCTAATTTGTTTGATATAATGATTGCCACCCCAGCTTTATTTTGGTGTCCATTAGCATGGTAAATGGTTTTCCACCCCCTCACTTTCTTTCTGGGGCTGTCTTTGGGTCTAAAATGAGTCTCTTGCAGATAGCATATCGATGGATCTTGTTTTTTTATCCAATCTGATAGCCTGTGTCTTTTGATTGGGGCATTTAGCCCATTTACATTCAGGGTAACTATTGAAAGATATGAATTTAGTGCCATTGTATTGCCTGAAAGGTGACCGTTACTGTATATTGTCTGTGTTCCTTTCTGGTCTATGTTACTTTTAGGCTCCCTCTTTGCTTAGAGGACCCCTTTCAATATTTCTTGTAGGGCTGGTTTCTATTTGCAAATTCCTTTAGTTTTTGTTTGTCCTGGAAGCTTTTTATCTCTCCTTCTATTTTCAATGACAGCCTAGTGGGATAGAGTATTCTTGACTGCCTATTTTTCTCGTTTAGTGCTCTCCATATATCATGCCAGTCCTTTCTGGTGTGCCAGGTCTCTGTGGATAGGTCTGCTGCCAAGGTAATGCTTCTTCCATTGTAAGTTACATATCTCTTTTCCTGAGCTGCTTTCAGGATTTTCTCTTTTGCCTCTGAGACTCGTAAGTTTTACTCTTAGATGTCGGGGTGTTGACTTATTTTTATTGATTTTGAGAGGGGTTCTCTGCGCCTCCTGGATTTTGATGCCTGTTTCCTTCCCCAAATTAGGGAAGTTCTCTGGTATAATTTGTTCCAATATACCTTCTGCCCCTCTCTTCCTTCTTCTTCTGTGATCCCAATTATTCTAATGTTGTTTTGTCTTATGGTATCACTTTTCTCTCGAATTCTGCCCCTCGTGATCCAGTAGTTGTTTATCTCTCTTTTTCTCAGCTTCTTAATTTCCATCATTTGGTCTTCTATATCACTGATTCTTCTGCCTCATTTATTCTAGCAGTTAGCACCCCCATTTTTTATTTCACCTTAGTAATAGCCTTTTTGATTTCAACTTGGTTAGATTTTAGTTCTTTTGTTTCTCCAGAAAGTGTTTCCCTAATAACTTCCATGCTTTTTCAAGCCCAGCTAGTATCTTTAAAACCATGATTCTGAACTTTAGTTCCAGCATCGCACTAATGTCTGTTTTGAGTAGGTCCCTGGCAGTCGGTACTACCTCTTGTTCTTTTTGTTGAGGTGATTTTTTCCATCTTGTCATTTTTGTCCAGAAGAGAATAGATGAATGAGAGAACAAAATGCTAACAGGATAACAATGTCCCCAGAAAATATACTCTAAACAAATCAGAAGAGACTTGAAGCAAAAAGAAAGGAAAGAAAGAAAAAAGAAAAAGAAAAAAAAAACGAAAAAGAAAACGATAAAAACAAACAAAAATGAACAAAACAAAAAACAGAATATGATCAAATATGATCAGGCTGATGCATAGATCAGTGCCACACACTAGATTTTGGGTGTATTTTGGTCTATTATAAGAAAGTGCCTCCCAAAATTTTAAAGAAAGAAAAACTTACATATGTACAAAAATAAGGGTTAATATGATGAAGGGATGGGATATGACCATAAAGATGAAAATTATAAAAAATTTTATAAAAGGAATTGATAAGATAAAAAGTTGGTTGAGAAAAGAAAGAAGAGGACTTAAAAAGAAAAAAAGAAATGAAAAAAGGGAAACTGTGATCCGGCAGGAGACTAGAACAAAGCCATACACTAGAGATTTAGGGTATAATTTGATCTGTTAGAAGAAACTGTATCTCAAAATTTTAAAGAGAGAACACTTATATATATATACGCCAAAAATAAGGGTAACTATTATGAAGGGATAGAATATGACTCTAAAAATGAAAAATAAAAGTATTTTTTTAAAAAGGGATTGATAAGATATTGGTTGAAAAAGGGAAAAATAAAAATTAAAAAAAAAAAGACAGTTAAAAAATTAACTTTGAAAAGACTAAAGAATCATGGTAAAAAAGCCATGGATTCTATGTGCAGTATTCCCCTAGCGCTGGAGCTCTGCCTTTCTCATTGATCATTAAACTTGGTCTTGGCTGGCTGTTCTTGAGGATCTTCTGGGGGAGGGGCCTGTTGCCGTGGTTCCCAAATGTCTTTGCCGGAGGCAGAGTTGCCCCGCCCTTGCCAGGTACAGGCTAAGTAAACTGCTCGGGTTTGCTCTCAGGAGCTTTTGTTCCCTGCAAGCTTTCCATACAGCTTTGGCGGATGAGAGTGAAAATGGCGGCCTCCTAATCTCCACCCCAGAGGGGCGAGAACCGGGGCCCCGCTCCTCAGCGAGCTCCCAGAGAAAAGCAGTCACTTTAAGTAGTCCACATTCTTTTTTATTTTTTTAAAATTTTTTCACATTCTTTTTAAAAACTATGTAATAAAATAAGTGTTGTTTTTTATATTTACTAACATATATATTACATCCAGTGTTTTTCATTTTTTACAATATATCAAAGTCCCATCTGCTATACTTTTTCTCTATTCTCAGTAATTTCTTTGCAAGTTTATAAAGTGTATTTTGGGGGGGAGGGAATCTTATGAAAACAAATTCCCTCAGATTTTTCCTTTTTCTGAAAGTATCTTTATTTTGCCTTCATTTTGAAGGTTTTATTTATTTGTTTATTTGTTTTCCTGGCTATCGAATTCTAAAATTACAGTCTACTTTTTTCTTTCATAATTTTACATAAATGTGTATGTGTAAATATAAATATATATATATATGTTTAAATTTTTTTGACTTCATTGTTTTTGGTGAGAAGTAAATTGTCATTTTTATTACTGTTCCTTTCAATGTAAAGTGTTTTTTTTTCTTCCTCTAATTTTGTAAAATTTCCTCTTTATCAATGGGTTTCAGAAGTTTGACTATGATGTTCATAGGCTTTTCTTGGTAGTTATTCTGGTTTTTGTTGTTGTTGTTGTTCAAAACTGAACTTCTTAGAGATGTGGATTACTGTTTTTAATCTAATGTAGACAGCTGTCATCTATTATATCTTCAAATAAATTTTTCTTCTCTTTTTTCCCTCTCTACATTTGTCATGGGCTTCATTTATGTTAGACCACATGATTGTGCTCTGCAAATGACTGATGATCCACTGTATGAAATATTTTCTTTCTGTGCTGTATATTAGATCATTTCTGTTTACCTTTATTCAAGTTTCCTATTCCTTATTTTTATGATGCCTAATAGGTTTCTAAGTTCATTAAGTGAATTTCTTATTTCAAACATTTTATTTTTAAGTAGTAAAACTCCTATTTATTCTTTCTTAGAGGGTACATTTTTCTCCTGAAAATTCCCATTCTCTTACCCTTTATGTCCTTCTTCTAGAGTAAATTATTTAACTTAGTTAAATATCTGTTTTATAGTCTTCACTTGGTAATTCCAATTTCTTGGTCACCTATCTATTGGTCTCTTTTGGTTGTATTTTTTCTATGTGATGTGTCACATATTCCCTTCTTTTGCATATACTATATTAAAATTTTCATATATGTGTGTAAAGATGCAGTGAAAACTGAAAATATAGCTATTATATGCTTGTTTATTACAGAGGGTGCAGGCTTTTCCTTTCTTTGACACCTAGGTTGAGGTGCTGATTATTCTGAATCCACATGAAGTGGAGGCAAGCTGGGGTTATGACACAGATTTAATTAAAATGAGCTAATCTAGGGGCGCCTGGGTGGCTCAGTTGGTTAAGCGACTGCCTTCGGCTCAGGTCATGATCCTGGAGTCCCGGGATCGAGTCCCGCATTGGGCTCCCTGCTCGGCAGGGAGTCTGCCTCTCCCTCTGACCCTCTTCCCTCTTGTGCTCTCTGTCTCTCATTCTCTCCCTCTCAAATAAATAAATAAAACCTTAAAAAAAAAAATGAGCTAATCTATGGTTACTCTAACCTCTAACTTCCTAGGATATCACAAGTGAAGACCTAATCTCTTTTTATTTGTCAGTTTTTGAAGTGAGGTGGTTTAGGTCCTATTTTTAAGTTTTGGTTCAGCTTTATATTACACTGAGTCTAGAACCCATAGTCCACATTAAGACTATTCTAAACTCCCAATCCTTCCTAAACCCTCCCCACTACTGCCTTCTAAGCATACTTTCTGCATGTGTGGTGGTCTGAGGGATGGATTATCAAGCCCATTCATTTATTTTTGCCTGTTGAACTCTTCCAGATTCCAATCCATTTCTTCAGCCTATCCTTAAAGACTCAGTTGCTTTTAACTTATCTGTCCAAGGCTCTTCATCTATGGCAGCACTTGTCTTCTGCCTGTCCATCTCCAGAGAAAGCATTTGCCCTTAGAGAAGCTGAGATGGCTCCCTGCTTGTACGTGAGAGACTTTTGAAATCCAGGTCATAAATCACTTATAGAATGGCCACATTAAAAAGTATGAGTCTATTTTACATATTTTTTTCTTTTTTTGGCATGAGAAGGAAGGTCTTTAACATTTGTGTGCATTCTATCTGGAAGCAGGAGTCTTCTATATTACTTTACTATATGGACTATAGCTAGGGAATAAATTTCTCCAAGAAAGATAATAGGAACACATTTCACATGAGGTAAAAAAAACAAAACAAAACAAAACAAAACAAAAAAACCTGAGATATATTAAAACATTTTTAGTTGTTATCTTCCCCTAAAATTTAGAGCTCTTTTCTATCACACTGAGACACATGTATTCAAGATAATCAGAACCAATGAAAAATTATAGGATTTTGTGAACTTAAAATTAAGAATTAGGTAGGAATTGAATGTTTGGTAGTCAGTGTGGCATCAGACATAAATATATGCCATTGAGACTGTATACAGACTTTTATCACTCAGGTAAATACAGAAAACTGTATCTCATTTCCAATGTAATACCAAGCTGAAATGAATGTCCTTGTATAAAGGCAGACTCATAAGAGATTTCTGAGGAAGTAGAGAATCTCATTGTCTTCTGGAGATTCTAAAGAGGGAATCCTGAGATGTAAGATCTGAATTGTTATCATAAGCTTGTTGAAGGTACTCAATATGGGGATTTAACAGAAAAAGCCTCCCTTTCCTGATAAAATACCTTAAAGTTTTCCAGATGCATATATGAAAATTCTACACAATTATGTTTCCATACTCCAGGATACATAGGTCTCTCAGAGACAAAAGAAACAAACAAAAAACCACAAAAACACAAAACCAAAATTTTATTAATGATGAGGTGCTCAAATAATAAAATTAAAACCACAAGTAAACACACCACCAAGTGATACAGAAAAACAAAACAAAACAACTTATGAAACTAACTAGAAGGCACTATGTGACCAATATCTTTTAAGTAGGATTTTCTATATTAAAAACAGAGATTAAAAGAATATTGCCTTGAGGTAGTAAATGAAGCTGACAAGAGAGAAGGACATTTTAGATCAGGTATTTTGACTGAATCTTTTCTATTTGTTTGGAAGATATTATTTTAATGTTTAGGTGTTATGGAGAGGGAAATGTGGCCACAGATGATGGATTAAATTTCAGATAAAAGCAGCAAGATTTTTGCTTGTGCATATGTGTGTGTGTGTTCAAGACAGTCTTCAAAATGTATATGGACAGATTTCTCACATATCACTCATATATCACTGGATCACTTGCAGGTATTTGGAACCCTCTTGGAGTGGACTGTGTTGTGACAACAATGGAGTACATTGTTGGTGTTCAGTGAGTGTGAACCAGGGATGCTAAAAACCTACAATATAGGGACAGACCTTCACAATCAAGAACTATTCCATCCAAATAGCAAGTAGTGACCCCACAGAGAAATATGATGACATGCTGATATGTCATCACCCTTTTATTGAGCCATGATAACTACTGGGATCCATAAATACGTCTCTGGTTACACACACACCAACAAAAGTGCTCCTTTCCTAATAAGACTACTATATTTAATTGACAGTTGTCTCATCAGTAATCACATGCAACCATTCCAAGGTCAACAACCTACATTTTGTATTCTAAAAATCTGTTTTTAAAATGGATGTATTTTTTCAAGAAATAGCAAGAAGAGAAGCAGGAGAATATACTGATAAACTACAAATATAATTTTGACTGAAAGGAGCTCTCCCTAGTCACTTTGGACTACATTGATTTCACTAGTCTCTGACTCACATTGCCTGAATTTTCTGTTTCAAACAGCCCTGAACTTTATTGTATTGTCTTGACATTTCATTGTTTAATGAGTCTAAGTCTTGTCTTTTCAACAAGAAGATAACATCCTTGAGAGATAAAAACATAGGTTATGCAACTGTATTTTTTAAAAAAAGATTTTTTATTTATTTTTTAAGAGGGAGATTGAGAGAGAGAAAACAGGAGCGGGGGGAGGGGCAGAGGCAGAGAGAGGAACAGATTCCTTGCTGAGCAGGGAGCTCAAGGCCAAAGATAAATAGTAAAAATATGGTGAAAGTGAAAGAAAATAGTTTCCAAAAAATCAGTTATTATTATTATTCAAAATACCTGACATTATGTTTATTCCAATTAAATACCTAAGCTTATCTTTCAGATTTTTCTAATGCATTAAAAATGACATCCAGTTATTAGGTATCGTACACATGCATTTTTTATATTAAAATGTATTTTTTCTATCCTGATACACAAAACTATGAAGTGAGAAAAGCTGTCCTTTTAAGAATAAAGAGATTTGAGTATTTCAAACTCATCGAATTGTACAGAATATGTGCTGTTCCTTGTATATCAGTTATACCTCAATATAGCTGTTAAAAAGAAATGAAAGACTTGAGGCTTGAGAAATGTAAGTAACTTGTCAAATTGTAAACACTTAATAAGCAGCTCAGCTACATGTCTGATTCTAAAGCACACACTTTAGGAAGTACCACAAGGGTGGGGGGATGGGTTAGCCTGGTGATGGGTATTAAAGAGGGCACGTTCTGCGTGGAGCACTGAGTGTTATGCACAAACAATGACTCATGGAACACTACATCAAAAACTAATGATGTAATGTATGATTAACATAATAAAAAAATTAAAGTTAAAAAAAGGAAGTACCACAAATCTCTGTGAATCTTTAATAAGAATTTTTAGTAAGAATAATGTAACATTATCTACTCTAAAATACATTAAAGAAATTAAATGTCTTTTTCTGCCACATTCATTCTTGTATGGATTCACAATTCTAAATCTTGACGCCTAAACACCAAAGTGTTTCATTAGGCACCACAGACTACAATCGCATCTGTTGAAAGTTTGGGGAATTCTCCAAAAAATCTTCAAGACAGTGTTTAAAAGGGCGACATGTCTGGGATTCATTTTGTGCCCTTGAATGATAGTTTTAATTTTTCAAACCTTGCCACATTTTTTTTTTTTTTTTTTTTTTTGGAATTTGAAATCCAGCAGACTTCCATTTATTTTCTCTCAAGCATATGTTTCTACTTTTTCTCACAAACACATATCAGGTTGTTGCTTTGGCTAGAATTAAACAAACACAGGTGCTAAAATTATGAGTTTCCTCATATTTTTTCTACCTACTTGTGCTATGCAAAGTCATTAAGTTTCTGTAAAAGACACATTTTCCCAAATCATTACAGCTAAAGAAACTGCCAGGCAGAACGTGCTGCCAATACGTGAGCCTTTGCAGACTTCCCATATGTATTTTGTAAGCAGGTGTTCCATTTGCAGTTTGCCAGAAAAAACTGTTTTTCAGGTGCATTGAGGATATCATCTTTGTACAAAAAGGAGTAGTAATAACTGTTCCTTGTAGAGTCTTTCTCAATAGGAGAGCAATATGGAGTTGTTGGATAAAGGATTGAATTGAACACAACGTTTAACAGCCTCAGTGCACCCATCCAGTCGGGTTCCATGTTAATTACTCAAGCCAGACTGGATGGGGAGAAAATGCCAGTACAGAGCCAGAAGATATTGACATTGTTAAAGTACCTTTTATGTAAAATATGGTGCTTTTCCATGTCCCTAGGAGTTAAGTGCTGCTATATCTACTTGATAAATGGCGAAACTCTGGGTCAAATGTTATGCAACTTTCTTAAAGTCACACAGTTCATAAGGATTTTACCAGAATTCACACCTATGTCATTGTGATTATAAAGCCTAATTTCAGGGACTTGGATTCTTTGGTTTGTACCTTCTTGTCTTGTGTTTGGAAATTGTGCTTCCAGGAATTGGAATACATTTTATAAAGCCCTAATAGTGAATGGGACTCTCCAACTGATGGAGAGGCCAGTGAAAATGATGAATAGTCTTTCTCACTTTTCCAATTTTTTGGATTATAGCCCGAATCACCACTGAGTTACTGTGGCTTTATTCATTTTATCTTTCCTTTTGTGCTGACTAGGTGACTATGACTAGGCTTAGATTCACAGCTCCTATGTTAGCATAAAACCTAGTGGCAATTTGTATTTGTTTGTTGCTCTAAACGTATACATATTTCCATCAATAATTCTTGTATTTTGCATAAAATCTCAAAATACAAGACTTGCCATCTCATCCAAAAGTAAAGTATCACTGGGCTGGCCCATAGGAAGGAGAAACCAGAGGCCAGAAAAATGCAGAAAAACACTGGTAAAATCACAGCTGCCCATGACTAGTGACCACACAATAGAAAATGGCTTCTGCTAAATCTCATGCATACACATGCCTCCAACCACCTTCCTAATTTTGTGTATGTACCTCGTTGACACATCCTAAGCTTTATCCAGAACCACAGAAGCAAAAATCTCCCCTTATCTCTCCCTTGCTACAGAAAGGAGAGCATAATAGGAGGGTTCAATGTCATGGTGGTTGAGTGAAGAAAATGTCTACGAACGATTTACACTATTAAACTGCTTCTGCAATATAATTACTTTGCTTTTCCATAGGCATCTCAAAAGTCACAAATTAAAAAAAAAAAACACAACAAAAACTCATCATCTTTGTTGTTTCCCAAAGATGCTCCATCTTTAAGTTATTCTTATCTGTCAACTCTTCTGCTTCCAAGACTTCAGGTTTATAATTTGTCACAGTTTCTTATTAATAAAGTACACTGTATTTAATATTGATTTAACATTTCCACCATTTCTGTTAATACATCCTCATAATGATACCACTATTATCTTTCTATAATTTTTATTATCTCTGGAATAAATTAAAACTTTTATTTTGTCATTTATGGCTGTTCATGATTTGACTCTTAGAAATATTTCAAGGCTTATATCTTGCCGCATCTTCCTACCTTTCTTTCATATTAAAATACTTAAATATGCTCAAATAAGCCATGTTCCATATGATTCCCTAATATCTGATCATGTAGCTTTCCCTTTTTCTTGTTAGTCTCTTTTCTAAAACCTCATCTGCATAAGTAACTTCCAAACAGTATTCAAGAGTCATTATATGAATTATCTTCTCTGGGATATTTTTCTATCTAGACAAGAGTAGATTATATGCCTTTACTCTCATGACCTTAACTTCCTATGTACAACCTCTGCCTTATTATTTACTATGAGTTATTACAAAAAAATTGTTTACTTGTCCATAAGCCCCTCATTATTATGCAATCCTAGAAGTCTACATTCCTAAAATTTATAAGGTAGTTTATGTTCTAGACATATTTAAGTAGATCAATAATTGAATAAAATAACACTGATGATGATAACATCTGAAAACCAATAAATGTGTAATATGTAAGCATTTTGAAACATGCATTACTTAGCTAAGATTGTGAAGATGAACAGAATATAAAGTATAAAATATGGAATACATTATAATTTATATAGACATGCTCTATTGCTAGAAAAAGAGATCTGAATGAAGACATTATCAACATAGGTTTATGTTTACAATCACAGTGAGTGTATGCAGAACTTAAAGGAGAATATATTGTCTTTCGATTTCTATGCCTAAAACGTTTTACCAATGTTATGGCAAGAGATTGCTTTAGACTGGTGTATCTGTATGGCATTAAAAAGACAGGTAGGTATTGAATGGAGATGAAACTGAGTGGCCATTTGAAATCAAAACACATATTAAGAAGTTAGCTATCTCATTGCTGTGAAGGAATTGGTTCTCAGTTGTATCTCAAGAGTGTAGTGTCCGATACTGGTCTTGGCAATGTGATTTTTTTAAAAAACGCTTATCGTCTTGGTTGAATGTCAGCCCTTGCATATATTCTTAATGATGTGCACACTAGGCTGCATCAATGTGTATCTTCAACAATTCCATTTAAAATTAAGGACTAATGATTACTAGTGAATCTATTATCCTATTTATTAATAGTTTTGAGCTCTAAATTTTAGTTAGCTTAAGTATAACTCAAAAACTAATAAAAACGTAAATATAAGTGCTAATTATGACACAGCTGCTTCGATTGTGATGCATAATGAAATAGGATCACTTAGTACGCCAAAAGAGATAAGAAAGGTTTTAATCAAAGGTATAACATGAAAATTAAATGGTTTTTTTAGATTTTATTTATTTCAGAGGGAGAGAGAGCAAGTGGGGGGAGGAGTAGAGGGAGAGGAACAAACAGACCCCAGGCTGAGCTCAGAGTCTAACGTGGGACTCGATCTCAGGACCCTGAGATCATGACCTGAGCCCAAATCAAGAGTCGGATGCTTAACTGATTTAACCACTCAGGCACCCCAATGATTTTTTTTAATATCACTCTGAACACTGCTGATCTAAAATTAAACTTTGAAATATATTATTATCCTTCCAAATCAATCAAAATCAAGTGTGATCAATAAAGAAAAATAATAATGGCAGAATTTGGATAAAAATTTCTAACTTTTTCATTTTCCTTGATTAATTAAAATATATACTTATGTGAAGTATAAGAAACAATTTGGTAATGTCATTATCTATGGAAAACAGAAACAAATTTACTTTGATTCATTTCAAATATTTGTGCAGTCAGTACTAGCCACTATAATGGAATTTGGACTTCAGCAGTCTACATTTCCATGAACAGAGTAGAAAGAATACATCAAATAAGCCAGAGCCCATTCATTTGTGGTATCCACCAAACTTTGTTAACAACAACTAAAGCTTTAAAATATGTTCAGACATTTGAATTATCTCTCATAAGCTCCTAATAATTTTTTGGCTTAAGTGGCATCTGATACATATTTATTCACTGAAAAATATTACTCTCCCTTGCATAAATACTTCTGCATCTAGAATTTTGACTGGCTTTCAGCTGTTATGCATGAATATCAATTTTCATATCTAGTAATAGTTATATGGCTATTTTTTAATAACAAAAAGAAATAGTTGATTTCAGTCTCTCCCAACTCTGCCTACATTGTAATATGAACAAGCACACACACACATATGCACACATACGTACGCCACAAAAATACATACGTACGCCACAAAAATACTCACAAGTATTAACAGATTACATTGTTTCTCACTTTTATTTACATCAGTAAGTAGAAAGGTATGTGATATAAGATACTTAAGAGTTTTTACAGGATAGTGTGAGACCGAATTGTTATAGCATTCCCAAATAAGAAACATACAAGTATCATCTTTAACAAGATGAAATTTTGCCTGTAGCTAAAAACATTAGAAAGTAAGCAGGTGTCTAAAACAATTTTGAGTAACAAAAATATCTGAAAGTAGGTTTAAAGAAAAATGTCATCTTAAGATGTTTGGAAGAACATTTGTAATTAATTATAAAGCTTACATATTGGCTACAGAAAATGATAAGCTAAGAGGTGACAACTATATTCATGTTTGTATGTTAGTCCACATAATATTCCCCGAGATTAAGTTTTATTGCTATCAATAAAGAATTTTATAATAAAATTAGTTTTGATAAAATATTTTTAAAGTGAATTTGGAATTGTTGACTTTGTTTTGAAAAGTGGACATGTAAATATGTGAATTACATTTTTACCTAATCAAATTGAGCAAAACCACCATGCTCACAATAAGACACATTAGTCTTGACCCCAAAGAAATCCAAAGCACTACACCCATAAAAAACTATATAAATATAGTTTGATATTGGTAAAACAATCATGGTAATTACATTAATAATAAGCCTTATTATTGGGGATCCTGGGTGACTTAGTCGTTAAATGTCTGCCTTCAGTTCAGGTCATGATCTAGGGGTCCTGGGATGGAGCCACATCTGGCTCCCTGCTCAGCAGGGAGTCTGCTTCTCCCTCTGCCCCTCCCCCCACTCATGCTCTCTCTCTCTCTCTCTCTCTCCCCCATAAATAAATAAAATCTTACAATAATAATAATAATAAGCCTTAGTATTGACATAAATAACCATTATAGCAAATGTGTATAACATTATTTTGCATGTATGTATATTGTTTATGTATATGCACTTGTCTATCTAGCAATAGATATGAGCAATCATAAAGAAACTTACTAATATATTTATATATCTAAAATATCTACTAGAAATATGGACAGAGATGTAGATATATACATATGTAAATATATTACTAAGAGGGAAACATATATATTGGACTGACTGACTGACAGAAAATTCCTACAGTGCTCTACTTGTTGCTAGTGACGCTGGCCTGGACATATTAGAAAAACAACAGAAGAGACCCTAACCCCCTCTTTGCTTTCCCCAAGAATACCACCTCATGATGTCATCACCACCAACACTGTTTGTAAACAAAACATGGCAATTATGTCCAAGAGATCATCTAAGCTAATGTCATCATTTGCCATATTTCTGTGTACAAGATTTTTTTTTCTATTTGAGGTCTTTTGTGGTTCCATATGAATTTTAGTATTGTTTATTCCATTTTTTAGAAAAGTGTCATTGGAATTTTAGTAGGGATTGCATTGGATCTGTAAATTGCTTGGAGTAATATGGATATTTTAACAATATAATTTTTCTGATTCATGAACACGGAAAGTCTTTCTGTTTGTGTCTTCTTGAATTTCTTTTATCATTGATTCGTAGATTTTAGTTTATAGGACGGTCACCACTGTGATTAAGTTTACTCTTAAGTACTATATGATTTTTATTGTTATTGTAAATGGGATTGTTTTCATTTCTTTTTGGATAGTTCATTTTTAGTGTATAGAAACACAACTGATTTTTGCATTTGACAGGAAGAAATAGAATTATCTGTTTGTAAATGACATCATGCTATCTGTAGAAAATTTTAAAAACGTCTCAAAAAACGTGTTAGAACCAATAAATAAATGTAGTAATTTAGTAAAATTGCTAACACGATACAGAAATATAGTGAGATTAAGGAGAAAAACAAGAGCCACCAAGCTACCTGTAAATTAGGACTTGACTCCATAGTACACTGATGGTGGGTACATCCCCCAAAGAAATTTCTATAAAACCTGGGGCAAAATATATTTTTCCATTTGTTTAGATTCCAACAAAGAAAATTATAATAGAATAACATAAGGGATAATAGATTAATAAGTTTAGAAGAAGAAAAAAAATCTAGGAAAACTGATTATTAGAAATGAAAAAAAACCTAATAAAACATGAAATAACAAAATAACAAAATAAAATTAAGCAGTGGTGAAGGCTAATACAGTAGCACTGATTAAATATGTTCCATGGGGAAAAATTATATTGACATTTATGTGAATTTTTAAAATACTTTTTAACCTAAACTAATTTTTTGGAAAGGAGACTGCTTGCTTAATTCTAAGGAAAATATTGGCTTCAGGAAACGTAGTATTTTGCATTGTTTTACCATAATACTGATGATCTGACCTATTTTCAAGTTCACCAAAGAGAAGCCAAGACATTTCAGATTACTTACCTTACCATCAGACATATTTAGCTTCCTTTATTATAAACTTTAAAAGAAAATTAGAGAATTTGTAATTATTGTCTGAGTAAACTAATTCTAATACATGAAACATGGTAATTTTATGAACAAGCTGAGTTAGGCATAATACAACTTTAATGATCCTTAACAAACCCTAGCCAACTGAATTACGAATAATTAAAGTGTGTTCTCTTAAATAACTTTTAGATCTATAATGGTAACAAAAATAAAATTGAAATATATTTAATTGACCCCAACATTTAATTTGTCCTTAAATATTCATATTCCAGCTGAATTTTTTTTTATTTTCATTTCTTCAAAATTTCTATGGATTGTTATATTTTGCTATAATGGTATATTGGAGCATAACATGGCTCCTACTCTGTATATAGCCTTTTTAAGTTTACTTTCACGGAGCACCCTTAAGCATCTTTGGACAAATATCCAACCATGCCTAATTTTTTCAGGGTATATTTTCTTAAATTTTGTAAGTATTTCTTTCATATGAAAAAAACTGGGTTTGGAAAATAACAAGGATAATTTATCATTCTGGAAAACTTTAATCCAGGAATTCATAATCTAGAGGAAAAGATAACCATGAATTCATTTTGACATGAATTAATTTTTGCTTTTATATGACAGTGTAAGAAAAATATAGTGTATTGGAGGGACTTCTGGCTATGGCTAAGGGAAGAGGTAAGAGATACATAAGTCACTACTAATTATGCAAATTTTAGAATGCAAGTATTCTAAACAACAGTACATATTTGGGAAGTATAAAAAACAGAAATTTGAAAAAAGTTTATTTCAAAACAAACTTTTGAAGGGGCAGGAGAGGAGAGTGTAAATATATTAAATGCCAATAAATAAGGTATAAAATTAGGCATGGACTTGTCCAAGACTAACTATGAAATATTCAGTGAAGCAAATGATGCAATTAAATAAACTTTGTATGTCCGAAGTCAGAAAATAATCCAAATAATTATTTCTATTTTATTTGAGTTTACCATACCATTATTACATGATTATTGCAATGGACTCCCACTTTATTTCTGAGTTGGCAGTTATTAATTCCTACTTGTGCGTAGCATTTTACTAAAAAATTAACAGAATAACCATCCTTTCCATTAAAACACTATTATACATATTTTTATTTTTTATAGATTGTGTTTTCTAGAAAATTCAGGAGCCTGAATGTTGGTTCTTTTAAGCAAATTTTTAAATAAATGCAATTTAGAGTACTTTGTATCATAATTTGATAAGAAAGAATATTTTTAAGTTATTATATTGAAATGAAAAATGTATTTGAAAAACAAATATATGTGTACTGTAAACCTATATACACTTAATGGACATTTAGTGAAGAATAATTTACAAAAAAATAATCTTTCTGGTATTCACAACTTGGAAGCAGTTATTGGATTGAACTACAGAGAATTGCTGTAGTTGCACTTCAGAAATAGTTGGATATAGCAGTCTCATATGATTTAACACTTTCTTTTAGTAACAGTTCTGATTAACTATACAGCTCTCAGACTGAAAAGCAAATTGCACAAAGATATGTCAGAAACACAGTAAAATCCTACCTGACCTGCTTGTGATGATTACTCATTGAAAATCATCATTAACAGAGGTGACAAGAGTTACATGGAAATCTTTTTTCCTAATTTTCTCATTTTTTACTGAGGAAAAATTGGGAAATAACATTATATCCATTTTACATGTGGACATAATAATTTGATATTTGTATACACTACAAAGTGATCACCACAATAAGTCTAGTTACATTCCATCACTATATGATTGACTATTTTTACCCTTCCCCCCCACCCCCAAACCCCTTCCCCTCTCATCACCACCAATCCGTTCTCTGTGAGTTTTGTTTTATTTGCTTGTTTTGTTTTTTTAGATTCCACATATAAGTGAAATCATACAGCATTTGCCTTTCTATGACTGATTTTACTTGGCATAAGATAGACGTCTTGGCTATTATAAATAATGACGTAAAAAACATGGGGTGCATATTTTTTTGAAATTACTGTTTTTGTTTTCTTCAGACAAATATTCAGAAGGGAAATAGCTACATTACATGGTCAACCTATTTTTAATTTTTTGAGGAAACTCCATGTTTTTTATAGTGACTAAACCAATTTGGGTGGGGCTCCTGGGTGGCTCAGTCGTTAAGCATCTGTCTTCGGCTCAGGTCATGGTCCCAGGGTTCTGGGATCGAGCTCCATATTGGGCTCCCTGCTCAGCGGGGAGTCTGCTTCTCCCTCTCCCACTTTCCCTGCTTGTGTTTCTGCTCTCGCTTGCTTTCTCTCTGTAAAATAAATAAATAAAACCTTTTAAAAAACAAACAAATAAATAAATAAAACAATTTGCGTTCCCACTAAGAGTGTACAAGGTTTCCTTTTGCTCCACATCCTCTCCAACATATTTCTTGTTTTTCTCATAATAGCCATTCTAATGGGTATGAGGTTGTATCTCATTATGGTGTTGATTTGCATTTCCCAGATAATTAGTGATATTGAACATCTTTTCATGTGTCTGTTGACAATCTGTATGTCTTTTGGGAAAAATGTCTATTTAGATTCCCTTTTTAAACAGATTGGGATTTTTGGTTTGTTTTTTGTTTTGCTATTGGGTTGTTTGAGTTCTTTATATGTTTTGCATATTAGCCCCTTATCAGATATATGATTTGCAAATATTTTCTCCCATTCAGTACGTTGCTTCTTCATTTTGTGGATGATTTCCCTTGTACAAAAGCTTTTTAATTTGATGTAGTTCCACCTGTAAAAGCTTTTGTTGCCTTTGCTTTTATAGTTAGATCCAAAAATTCAATGCCAAGAACAATGTCAAGGAACTTACCACTTATGTTTTCTTCTAGAAGTTTTATGGTTTCAGGTCTTACATTCAAATATTTAATCCATTTTGAGTTAATTATTGTGTATGGTGTAAGATGTCAGTCCAGTTTCATTCCTTTGAATGTGACTATCCAGTTTTCCCAAAACCATTTATTAAAGAAACTGTTCTTTCCCCACTGTATTTTCTTGCCTCCTTTGTCCTAAATTAATTAACCATATATGTGTGGGTTTATTTCTGTGCTCTCTATTCTGTTCCACTAATCTATGTCTGATTTATGCCAATACCATAAATGTTTTGATCAATGTAACTTTGTAATTTGGTTTGAAATCAGAGCATGATGACTCCAGATTTGTTCTTTTTTTCTCAAAATTACTTTGACTATTCAGAGTCTTTGTGGTTCCATACAAATTTTAGGATTGTGTGTTCTATTTCTATAAAAAATGCCATTGGTATTTTGATAGGGATTGCATTGAATCTGTATATTATTTTGGGTATTATGAATACTTTAACAGTATTAATTCTTCCAATTTATAAACATGGAATATCTTTCCATTTATTTGTGTCTTCATTTCATCAATGGCTTGTAGTTTTCAGTGTACAGGTCTTTCACCACCTTGGTTAAATTTATTCCTAGGTATTTCATTCTTTTTGATGCAATTGTAAACAGGATTGTTTTCTTAAATTCTCTTTCTGTTAGTTTGTTGTTAGTGTAAAGAAATGCAACAGATTTCGGAATACAGATTTTGTATCCTGCAACTTTACTGAATTCGCTTAATAGTTTTAACAGTTTTTTGGTAAAGTCTTTAAGGTTTCCCATATATAATATCATGTCATCTGTAAATAGTGGGAGTTTTACTTCTTTCTTTCCAATTTGGATGAATTTTATTTATTTTTCTTGCCTAATTGTCCTGGCTATGACTTCCAATACTATGTTGAATGAAAGTGTTGGGAGAGGGCATCTTTGTCTTGCTCCTGATTTTAGAGGAAAAGCTTTCAGTTTTTCACTGTCGAGTATGACGTTAGCTATAGGATTGTCATATATAACCTCTATTATGTTGATGTATGTTCCCTCTATACCCTCTTTGTTGAGTGTTTTCATCATAAATGGGTGTTGAATTTTGTCAAATTCTTTAGTCATATGATCATGTCAGTTTCAAATTTTTAAAAGTCTAGTCAAACCAATTTTAAATTTTATATCATGCCATTTTCCAACCTCATCTTGTCCCTTCCCTTTCTCCAAAATGAGCCAGGATTTGTATTAATACATTTGGCAGAGACATATACGGCATACTTTTAGGCTCCATTCTGCCTCTCATGGATTCTGCCCTCTTCCAAGTATCCCTGCTTTTCTTAGTTTACACTGGCTGTTTATCAACAGCCTCTAGATTATAGAAATACAAATCCTGCTTTTATCATGGGATAGCATGCATAAATTCTTCACTTGATCTACAAGAGAACTCCCTGACATGGGAAGTCTACCTCCTTTTGGCCTTCCAGATTTATTAACTCTCATTCTGTTAGGGTTTAAAGCCTCTGTCTACTGAAGTCCCAAAGACCAGGAGAAGTTGTCTTGCATGGAGCACTAAAAAGGTAACCCAAATACAATAACACTCTCTGATGCCCATTGTCCCATAGGAAATAATAGAAATGTAAATTGCTCTATCATTATCCCATTCCTTTTCTGTCATTTCACTCTAGTTTTAGTTACCCCTCTCTATTGGTGGATACTGAAGGAAAGACAGAAATTCATTTACTAATCAATCAAATACTGGTCTCTCCAACTTTCAGACATCCTGAACATTTGCCAGGGATTTCCTGGAACTGCCATTGCTTAGCCTGAGCAAAGAAAGATGCACTCCAATTGAGTGATGGTGAAGGAGAAGCCACAGCTTTCTCCCACTAGATTTTTTATTCATATTTTCCACAATTTCCCCCCCCATCCTTCTAATATTCTACTGATGTTTTACTGTGGATATGGGGACTCTCTTAACTTGGTTTTCCCTCAAAAGGAGACCCTGAGACAGGAATTTAGGTGCAATTTAGTTGGAAGGTAACCCTTGAGCACAAGAATGAAGAGGTGAAGGATAAAATGAAGGAAAATGAGAAAAGCCAATAAGAGGGTATCACTGAGAAGTTTACTATGATGAACAACTAGGGCTCAACCCCAATGGAGATGGTGGGAATGGAGAATCCATTGAAGATTCCAATTCTATTCCTATATTGGTTGAGGGTGTCTCTCAAGGATGATAATTCCTCAGTAGCTCAGGGTTAGTCCTGCTCACAGCCTATCAAGTTGTGTAGTGACAATGAAAGTAATCAGTCAGGCATGAAGAGGAAAGGAAAGGAAATGTAGAAATCTGTCGGCATGCTGTGAGCTCTCCACCACAGCAGACACTGAACTCAAATGAGGAGAGATAAGGAGGATAAATCATCCTTAGTGTGCTACCGGCCCAGGAGTGTGAACTCTGGGTCACTTATGTATAAGCCCTAATGTGAGTCTGGCCAAAAGTAGTTATAGCTTTCTTTAGAATGTGCACTTACCTTTTGTCTGCTTGAGGGCTTATTAACCAATTTGAGAGCAAAAGGAATTCCACTCCACATTCTATTACATAGTTTGACATCATTATGTATCCCAGAAGCCAATGAAGCAGAAAGGGATTCCATTAAAAACAGGTAATAGCTTTTGGCTAGAAAGCACTTTAACAGTCCAGAGCATGGTGACAAAAAAAGTTTACAATTTTTGGCCTCTTTATTTTAGATTTAGGCTGAAAGAGGAATGAAAATGATAAAAGTATATTTTGCTAATATGAAAGAATCAGCAGTCTTTTTCAAGTGTCTCTTTCCATAACCGTAGACAAGCTTTAAAACTTTTGTTACAACTCTATGTTATGTATCTAGTAATATGTATCCTTAAACCCCCTATTAATACTGCTTTCAATGGTATAGCTTCTTTCTTTTGTCATATCTGAGTAAGACAGAAATTAGTGAAGATACAATTGAACATTTTCTAAAAAGGTAAAGCATAGAAGAAGAAATAGTGCTGTAAATTTTGATATACCATAATTATGTAAGTCTCTTTACCCTTTTCCTTTGAGGGAATTATTTTTAAAATGTGTCTGGATATGTGACGAGGATTGCCTTTTTGCGTATATGCCTAGTTTGGAAATTGCTTTTTCCCCTCACCAGCTGACTTCAACTATATTTATATTAACCAGAAAGAAGGCCTGGAACACAGCCCATGAATCAACATTGAAATATTGCCTCTAAAAACACAGTTCTAGTAGGAGAGACAAGCTTGATAAATGAATGACAGCTACATGCATGAGTTGAAATTGCATAATTGCCAACAGGAAGTGTAGAAGAAATACTTAAAAGTTTTTCACAGAAATCCGAGATTTGCGAAGCTCAGAAAACTGTGAAACAATACAAATTAACAAAACAATTTGTCCTACATTGTTTAGGGAAATAATTGCTGAGAGTGACTGGGAGAATGCCATCAGTGGGTACTAAAGGTAAAATCTATAAGGAACAGTAAATTAACGAACTTTACATTTGAAGAAAATGGAAAGGACTATTAGTCTGGTTCACATATTAATGTTTTCACCAAACGTGTATTAGATACCAAGGATTGTCATGTTTGTGAGAAATGTGAGAATGAGTGAATTTTAATTCTAATACAAAGTAATGCCATCAAAATGAATATACAAGTACACGTATGGCTATTCAATGTGATAACTACATTTTGCACTTAGGCTATGAAAATACATGCAAAGAAATAACTAATTTTTCTTCATCAAGTGTAGGAAAATATAATTTACAGAAATACATTTTCACATAAAACACATTTTCATAATTATAAATCACAAATGTCACAAAAAATTGGAAATTAAAACAAACTATAGCACACATATATTGTCAATTCTGTAGCATTATTAACATCATGACCAAAATACAATTGAGTGTAAAAATATGCAAAGGGATATAAAGTGTAATGTCATATTAATATTATTGTGATAAAAGTAATGAAAACAAAAACGTGATATATCCAAAGTTATTGATTTTGACAATGTAGTCATTGAGTAGAAATTTATAAACTGATTAGTAAACAAAAATTTGAAA
Source organism: Eumetopias jubatus (assembly GCF_037043125.1). NCBI lineage: Eukaryota > Metazoa > Chordata > Mammalia > Carnivora > Otariidae > Eumetopias > Eumetopias jubatus. Next base: position 23,126,036 of record NW_028274818.1, on the reverse strand, counting down.
AGTAATGTACTGTTTCCAACTAAAAAAAAGAAAGAAAAGAAACAGAACATTATTAACTAATAAACTGATAAAATTAAAAACTAAACAATACAGGGATATAACTTTTTTAAAAAAACTAAAAGCTAGTTCTTGAAGAAAAAAAACCCTTTGGGAAGTAACATCAAGGTAAAAAGACACAATGTACAACTAAAAAGCTTCAGAAATGTTTAAAAAGCATCTAATTGTAAATACAAAAGAAATCAAATTTATATTAAAATACATTATAGCGGCTCCTGGGTGGCTCAGTCAGCTAAGCGTCTGCCTTTGGCTCAGGTCATGATCTCAGGGTTCTGGGATGGAGCCCCTGGTCATGTTCCCTGCTCAGCAGGGAGTCTGCTTCTCCCTCTCCCTTCCCCCGCCCGACTTATGCTCTCTCACTCTCTCTCAAATAAATAAATAAAAATATTTTAAAAAATAAAATAAAATACATTATAAATAACTTTAAAACAGTAGAATTGAAAACCTATATGAAATTGGTAATTGTATGGGAAAAATAAAGAAGTATCAAAATTGTTGAAAGAAATACAAAACCCTCTTCATAAAAACCAGTAAGTTATCTCTCCCCCCAAATAGGCCACCAATCTCAATCAGATTGAAATGAATGTTGTACATGTACACAGGTCAAAATAAGAGTTTGCCATAATCTGTGCACAAATTTGTGTTTTACAACAAGAAATTAGGTTTATGGAGTGAAGTTTGTCATTATTCTCTTAGCCTCATCCCTTCATACTACCTCATGTTTGTACAAAATGGTAATAAAAACCTGCCCTTAAGCCTGTAAGGGAGGAAAATTCTCCTTAAACCTCCTAAGGCTAGTAGCTCTTTCCAAAATTAAACTGACAAAGACAGATTAACAAAAAAAATCCTGCAAATTTATTTAATATAAGTTAATGTGGCATGGGAGCCTTGATAAAGAAATGTAAACCTGAGCAAAAGGAGCTGAGTACAATATCTTTACACTAGGTTTGATGAAGAATGGGTAGTCACGGAGAAATATGATAGGTCAGAGAATATGAGGTTAGTGTCGTAAACTGGGGGAGACTTAGCAAAGTATTTTTGTTAGGAGACAGGGATCCTCCTTTGGGGATAGAGAAGGAACCTCTCACATGAAGGTTTCAGGGGAGAAAGATAAGGGAATAGTCAAAGTGATCTTCCTGCTTCTGCTGTTTTTTCACATTCTTTCTGATTAAAGTATTCAATATGGCAAGGTGCTATAGTTTGGGGTAGCATGTCCTAAACCCCATCAGGCTGCTATATAAAAATGTAGTGAGGCAACTGTACATACATGGAGACCAGTTAGAAGGCCTCAGTGCAGCTTGTTACAGAGTTTTAAATCTATTTGTCCCTTCCTGCAAGCCTTTTTTTTTTTAAGTTTTTATTTAAATTCCGGTTAGTCAACATACAATGTAATATTAGTTTCATGTGTACAATACAGTGATTCAACACTTCCATATATCACCCAGTGCTCATCACAAGTGTCCCCCTTAATCCCCATTATATATTTAACCCATCTCCTCACCCATGTCCCCTCTGGTAACCGATCAGTTTATTCTCTATAGTTAAGAATCTGTTTCTTGGTTTGCCTCTCTTTACCTCTTTTCTTCTCTTTGCTCATTTGTTTTGTTTCTTAAATTCCACATATGAGTGAAATCATATAGTATTTGCCTTTCTCAGACTTATTTCATGAGCATAATACTCTCCAGTTCCATTCATGTCCTTAAAAAATGGCAAGATTTCATTCTTTTTCATAGCTGAGTAATATTCCATTATATATATTCAAAAACAAATTCAAAATATATGAAAGACATAAATATGTAGATAGATAGATATAGATAGATAGATAGATAGATAGATAGATAGATAGATAGATGTTAGATAGATAGATAGCTGTTTCCATGATTTGGCTATTTAGGCTATTTTGATAATGTTGCTATATATATCAGGATGCATCTATCCCTTTGATTTAGTATTTCTGTATTCTTTGGGTAAATACCTAGTAGTGCAATTGCTAGATTGAGGATAATTCTATTTTTAACTTTTAAGGAATGCCCATACTGTTTTCCAGAGTAGCTGTACCAGTTTGCAATCTCACCAACAGTGCAAGAGGGCTCCCCTTTCTCCACATCCTCACCAACACCTGTGTCTCATGTTGTTGATTTTAGCCATTCTGACTGGTATAAGGTGTAGTTTTAATTCGCATTTCCCTGATGATCAGTGAGTTGAGCATCTCTTCCTATGGCCATCTATATGTCTTTGGGAAATTTTGTATTCATGTCTTATGCCCATTTTTTAACTGGATTACTTGTTTTTTAGGGTGTTGAGTTTTTTAAGTTCTTTACATATTTGGGAAACTAACACTTTATCAGATATGTCATTTGCAAATATCTTCTTCCCTTCAGTAGGTTGCCTTTAGTTTTGTTTATTATTTCCTCTGCTGTGCAGAAGCTTTTTGTTTTGGTGCCATCCCAATAGGTTATTTTTGCTTTTGTTTCCCTTGCCTCAGGAGACATATCTAGAAGAAAGTTGCCACAGCCAATGTCAGAGGTTCCTGCTGGTTGTTCTCCTCTAGGATTTTATAGTTTCAAAATACTATTTTGAATTTATTTTTTATATATGAGGTACAAAAATGGTCTGAAAGTGGTTCTATTCTTTTGCATGTTGCTGTCCAGTTTTCTCAATATCATTTGTTGAAGAGACTTTTTCACATTGGATATTCTTTTCTGCTTTGTTGAAGATTAATTGACAATATAGTTGTGAGTTTTATTCTGTTATATTGATCTATATGTCTGTTTTTGTGTCAGTACCATACAATTTTGGTTACTACAGCTTTATAATATAACTTGAAGCCTGGAACTGTGATGCCTCCAGCTTTGCTTTTCTTTTTCAAGGTTACTTTTGCAACTTGGGATATTTTGTAGTTCCATACAAATTTTAGGATTGTTTGCTCTAGCTCTGTCAAAAACGTTGGTATTTTTTTTTTTTAAACGTTGGTATTTTGATAGGGATTGTGTTAAATGTGTAGATTGCTTTGGGTAGTATAGACATTTTAACAATATTTGTTCTTCCAATCCACGAGCATGGAATGTCTTTCTATTTCTTTGTGTCATCTTCAGTTTCTTTCATCATTGTTTTATAGTTTTCAGAGTACACATCTTTCACATCTTTGGTTAGGTTTATTCCTAAGTATCTTATTGTTTTGGTACAATTATAAATGGGATTGATTCCTTAAATTATCTTTTTGCTGCTCCATTGTTGGTGTATAGAAATGCAACAGATTTCTGTATGTTGATTTTGTATCCTGAAATTTTACTGAATTTGTTTATCAGTTCTAGCAGTTTCTTGGTATAGGTTATCATGTCATCTGCAAATAGTGAAAGTTTTACTTCTTCCTTGACAATTTGGATGCCTTTTATTTCTTTTTGTTGTCTGATTGCTGTGGCTTGGAATTCCATTATGATGTTGAATAACAGTAGTGAGAGTGGACATCCCTGTCTTATTCCTGACTGTGGAAGTAAAGCTCTCAGTTTTTTCCCCATTGAGGATATTAGCTGTGGGTTTTTCATATATGGCCATATGTTGAGGTATCTTCCCTCTAACCCTACTTTGTTGAGGATTTTTTATCATGAATGGATACTGTATTTTGTCAAATGCTTTTTCTGCATCTATTGAAAGGGTCATATGGGTCTTATCCTTTCTTTTATAATGTGATGTATCATGTTGATTGATTTGCTAACATTGAACCACTTTACATCCCGGGAATAAATCCCACTTGATTGTGGTGAATGACTTTTTTAATGCATGTTGGAGTCAGTTTGCTAGTACTTTAATGCGAATTTTGGCATCTGTGTTCATCAGGGATATTGGCCTCTAGTTCTCTTTTTTAGTGGAGCCTTCCTGCAAACCTTTGAGAAAATGTTATTTTCTCAATTTTGTCCTTCCTGACCACTATATTTAATGCTGCAAACAGCACCCCCCACACACTATAATCAAACAACCCCTCCAGCTGATAAACATACCAAGATACTATATCCTTCTAACATACCACTTTCTGTATGTATGTATTTAAGAGATTCTTATATCTTTCCTCTTATTATAGTATAGTTTCTGCAACACTAAGGATCATTTTCTGTTTACTAATAAAATAGGCATACTACAAATTCTTCTTGTTGAGTAAAGTCAATATCAAACTCTGCAGTATTCATATTTTAAGTTATTTTCTAATTCTTCTTACTGTTTCCACCCTTGCTGCCCTTTGATGATATATATCATACTTAAAGACTAAGCTCTGTATCAGTTTTGTGTTTTTTTCTCCTCCATTTTCAGATAATTAAACTACATATTGGAAAGAAAACAAAAAATGATCCAAATTTGAAATACAGTTCTATTTGGTGATTTCAACAATATAAAATCAATGTGATGGGTGAAGAATAGTTAACCACAAGATAAAGTGAATGAACAACTGCTATTTTTCTGCCAGATTGGAGATATGGTGATTTATTTGTTTCTATTGCATCGTTCATCATAGTCCAAATTATTGACATTTTAAGAAATAGTGTAATTAGAAATTGAATTTCTAAGGATATAATAGCTCAGAATGAAATTGATCTTTTCCTCTCAGAAAAAGATTCTCTCCTTGATCAAACTCTAGTCAGGCTCTTCTGAGCTCTTTTTCCAAGAGGCCCCGTCCTTAGGCATGTCTTTAAGAGCCCAATTTTAGTAAGAATCCTGCTAAGTGAGTTTAGCCAGAATATCCCACTCACAATATCTAATTACCCTGGATTTCTGACCAAATTTCTCATCCCCAACCATCCACCTAGTGATGCGGGATCACTCTGGCATTCAGTAAGAAGCCTGTTAGATGGGTTTAGCCAGAATTTTCCCCTTAGCCCTGATGTCTCCTCTTAGTAATTCCCCATCCACTGACCACCACATGCCATAACCCTGCTCCTTGGCTATAAATTCCTAATATTCCTTGTTGAATAAGGAAATCAGAGTTGAGCCCAGTCTTCTCCCCTATTCAAAACTGTATTGTAGTACATCCCTTATCTAGTATGGCAGGCTCCCTGAATAAAGTCAGCCTTATTGTTTTAACAAATGTCATGGGTAATAGTTTCTTTAACATCTCCAAAGTTAGAAAAATACTGGCAAACCTCCAGATGCCTCATTATAGGTCAGATATATCCCAAGCCTAATTTAATGCCAGACATATTCAGAACTGGCTGTGAAACTGGAGGAGGCTGAGCTTACAAATTATGGACTCAGCACCCGCAATAGTGATGGGACCAGAAAGGGAAGAGCAGTGATTAGTATTGTAGCATTGATTGATACACATCTTTGTGCCTTTGTCTAATCTTAAAAATGTTTAAGTGTGGGGGCGGAGCAAGATCGCGGAGGAGTAGGAGACCTGGATTTTGTCTGGTCTCAGGAATTCAGCTGAATAGGGATCAAACCATTCTGAACACCTACGATCTCAACAGGAGATCGAAGAGAAGAATAGCAACAACACTCTGAACAGAAAAGCGACCACTTACTGGAAGGTATGTGCGGTGAAGTGAATCCGAGGTGATATTCGGGAGGATAGACCGGGGGGTGGGGGGGCTCCGTTGGCCGCTTCTGGCAAGTGATAGAGTCGCGGAGCACAAAATTGGAACATTTAGAAGTCGGCTCCGCTGAGGGATGTCGCTCCAGTGGCTAAGCGGGGGGTGGAACCCTCCCGGGACAGTGTGGTCTCAGGACCCTCGGGGTCACAGAAAGACCAGGGGTGCCTGAATGCAGCAGAGCTCCCAGGTATTGGAGCAGGGAAGCCGGCTGCAGAGACGCGGGCTCTCAACTCGGGGTTGCCATAAACTGTGATCCGCGGCCTAGTCGGGCCACTGCTCCTCCCGCAGGGACCCAACAAGTGGCAGATCCCAGGAAACTGTTCCCTTCCTCCCCTGGGAGGAGTGGCATGGGAGTGCACCTCAGGGATCTGCTGGGTTTGGAGACTCCACAGGGGGTCGGGTGCCAGAGATAGAAACGGTCATAGGCCCGGTGAGCATGGAGTGCGGCTGAAGACCACGGAGACGGCAGTGACTGACTGCTTTTCTCTGGGGGCGCACTGAAGAGCGGGGCCCGAGTTCTCGGCTCCTCGGGGCAGAGATTGGGAGGCCACCATTTTTACTCTCGTCCTCCAAAGCTGTACCAAGAGCTTGCAGGGAACAAAAGCTCCCAAGAGCAAACCCGAGCAGATTGCGTAGCCCTGACCGACAAGGGCGGGGCAATTCCGCCTCCGGCAAAGACATTTGGGAACCGTGGCAACAGGCCCCTCCCCCAGAAGATCAGCAGGAACAGCCTGCAAGCCAAGACCAAGTTTACCGATCAAGGAGAACGGGAGAACTCCAGCGCTAGGGGAATACTGCACATAGAATTCTTGGCTTTTTTACCATGATTCATTAGTTTTTCAAAGTTAATTTTTTTAAAAGTTTGTTTTTTTGAATTTTTCTTTTTCCCTTTTTCAACCAACATCGTATCATTCCCTTTTTAAAAAAAAATATTTTTCATTTTTAGAGTCATATTTTATCCCTTCATAGTAGATACCCTTATTTTTGGCATATATATATATATATATATATATATATATAAGTTGTTCTCTCTTTAAAATTTTGAGATACAGTTTCTTCTAACAGATCAAAATATACCCTGAATCACTAGTATATGACTTTGTTCTAGTCTCCTGCCTGATCACATTCTCTCCCCTTTTTTTCTTTTAAATCTTCTTCTTTCTTTTTTCAAACAACTTATCAATTCCTTTTATAAAATATTTTATAATTTTCATCTTTACAGTCATCTTCCTTCCCTTCATTGTATCAACACTTATTTTGTACATATATAAGTCTTTCTTTCTTTAAAATTTTAGGAGGCATTTTCTTCAAAAAGACCAAAATATGCACAAAATCTAGTGTGTGACACTGATCTATGCACTAGCCTGATCATATTTGATCATATTCTGTTTTTGTTTTGTTTTGTTTTGTTCTGTTTTTGTTTGTTTTTATCTTTTTCTTTTTCTTTTCTTTCTCTTTCTTTTTTCTTTCTTTCCCTTTCTTTTCCCCTGGTTTCAGGTCTTTTCTGATTTGTTTAGAGTATATTTGCTGGGGACGTTGTTAACCTGTTAGCGTTTTGTTCTCTCATTCATCTATTCTCCTCTGGACAAAATGACAAGATGGAAAAAATCACCTCAGCAAAAAGAACAAGAGGTAGTACCGTCTGCCAGGGACCTACTCAATACGGACATTAGTACGATGTCAGACCTAGAGTTCAGAATCATGACTTTAAAGATACTAGCTGGGCTTGAAAAAAGCGTGGAAGTTATTAGAGAAACGCTTTCAGGAGAAATAAAAGAACTAAAATCTAACCAAGTCGAAATCAAAAAGGCTATTAATGAGGTGAAATAAAAAATGGGGGCACTAACTGCTAAGATAGATGAGGCAGAAGAGAGAATCAGCGATATAGAAGATCAAATGATGGAAAATAAAGAAGCTGAGAAAAAGAGAGATAAACAACTACAGGATCACGAGGGCAGAATTCGAGAGATAAGTGATACGATAAGACGAAACAACATTAGAATAATTGGGATCCCAGAAGAAGAAGAAAGAGAGAGAGGGGCAGAAGGTATATTGGAGGAAATTATAGCAGAGAACTTCCCTAATGTGGGGAAGGAAACAGGCATCAAAATCCAGGAGGCACAGAGGACCCCTCTCAAAATCAATAAAAATAGGTCAACACCCCGACATCTAATAGTAAAACTTATGAGTCTCAGAGACAAAGAGAAAATGTTGAAAGCAGCTTGGGAGAAGAGATATGTAACCTACAATGGTAGAAACATTAGATTGGCAACAGACCTATCCACAGAGACCTGGCAGGCCAGAAAGGACTGGCATGATATCTTCAGAGCACTAAACAAGAAAAATATGCAGCCAAGAATACTATATCCAGCTAGGCTGTCATTGAAAATTGAAGGAGAGATAAAAAGCTTCCTGGACAAACAAAAACTAAAGGAATTTGCAAACACAAAACCAGCCCTCCAATAAATATTGAAAGGGGTCTTATAAGCAAAGAGAGAGCCTAAAAGCAGCATAGACCAGAAAAGAACACAAAAATATACAGTAACAGTCACCTTACAGGCAATACAATGGCACTAAATTCATATCTTTCAATAGTTACCCTGAATGAAAATGGTCTAAATGGCCCAAACAAAAGACACAGGCTATCAGATTGGTATAAAAAACAAGACCCATCCATACGCTGTCTGCAAGAGTCTCATTTTAGACCCAAAGACACCCCCCACATTGAAAGTGAGGGGGTGAAAAACCATTTACCATGCTAATGGACACAAAAGAAAGCTGGGGTGGCAATCCTTATATCAGACAAGTTAGATTTTAAAACAAAGACTGTAATAAGAGATGAGTAGGACACTATATCCTACTTAAAGGCTCTATTCAACAAGAAGATCTAACAATTGTAAATATCTATGCCCCTAACATGGGAGCAGCCAATTACATAAGGAAATTGATAACAAAACCAAAGAAACACATTGACAACAATACAGTAATAGTGGGGGACTTTAACAACCCCAAGACTGAAATGGATAGGTCTTCTAAGCAAAAGATTAACAAGGAAATAAAGACTTTAAATGACACACTGGACCAAATGGATTTCACAGACATATTCAGAACATTCCATTCCAAAGCAACGGAATACACATTCTTCTCTAGTGCCCATGGAACATTCTCCAGAACGGATCACATCCTAGGTCACAAATCAGGTCTCAACCAGTACCAAAAGATTGGGATTATTCCTTGCATATTTTCAGACCACAATGCTTTGAAACAAGAACTCAATCAGAAGAGGAAAGTCGGAAAGAACTCAAATACATGGAGGCTAAAGAGCATCCTACTAAAGAATGAATGAGTCAACCAGGAAATTAAAGAAGATTTAAAAAATTCATGGAAACCAATGAAAATGAAAACACAACTGTTCAAAATCTTTGGGATGCAGCAAAGGCAGTCCTAAGAGGAAAGTATAAAGCAATACAAACCTTTCTCAAGAAACAGGAAAGGTCTCAAATACACAACCTAACCCTACATCTAAAGGAGCTAGAGAAAAAACAGCAAATAAAGCCTAAACCCAGCAGGAGAAGAGAAATAATAGAGATCAGAGCAGAAATCAATGAAATAGAAACCAAAAGAACAGTAGAACAGATCAAAGAAACTAGGAGTTGGTTCTTTGAAAGAATTAACAAGATTCATAAACCCTTGGCCAGACTTATCAAAAAGAAAAGAGAAAGGACCCAAATCAACAAAATCATGAATGAAAGAGGAGAGATCACAACCAACACCAAAGAAATACAAACAATTATAAGAACATATTATGAGCAACTATCCCAGCAAACTAGATAACCTGGAAAAAACGGGTGCATTCCTAGAGATGTATCCCCTACCAAAATTGACCCAGGAAGAAATAGAAAACCTGAACAGACCTATAACCACTAAGGAAATTGAAGCAGTTGTCAAAAATCTCCCAACAAACAAAAGCCCAGGGCCAGATGGCTCCCCAGGGGAATTCTACTAAACATTTCAAGAAGAATTAATACCTATTCTCCTGAAACTGTTCCAAAAAATAGAAATGGAAGGAAAACCTCCAAACTCATTTTATGAGGCCACCATTACCTTGATCCCAAAACTGACAAACACCCCCATCAAAAAGAGGAATTACAGACCAATATCCTTGATGAACATGGATGCAAAAATTCTCACCAAAATACTAGCCATTAGGATCCAATAGTACATTAAAAGGATTTTTCACCATGACCAAATGGGATTTATCCCTGGGCTGCAAGGTTGGTTCAACATCCACAAATCAATCAACGTGATACAATACATTAACAAAAGAAAGAACAAGAATCATATGATCCTCTCCATAGATGCAGAAAAAGCATTTGACAAAATACAGCATCCTTTCTTGATCAAAACTCTTCAGAGTATAAGGATAGAGGGTACATACCTCAATATCATAAAAGCCATTGAGGAAAAACCTACAGCGAATATCATTCTCAATGGGGAAAAGCTGAGAGCTTTTCCCCTAAGGTCAGGAACGCGGCAGGGATGTTCACTATCACCACTGCTATTCAACATAGTATTAGAAGTCTTAGCCACAGCAATCAGACAACAAAAAGAAATCAAAGGCATCCAAATCGGCAAAGAAGAAGTCAAACTCTCATTCTTTGCAGATGATATGATACTTTATGTGGAAAGCCCAAAAGACTCCACCCCAAAACTGCCAGAACTCATACAGGAATTCAATCAAGTGGCAGGATATAAAATCAATGCCCAGAAATCAGTGGCATTCCTATACACCAACAACAAGACAGAAGAGAGACAAATCAAGAGTCGATCCCATTTACAATTGCACCCAAAACCATAAGATACCTAGGAATAAATCTAAGCAAAGAGGCAAAGGATCTGTACTCAGAAAACTATAAAATACTCATGAAAGAAATTGAGGAAGACACAAAGAAATGGAAAAACGTTCCATGCTCATGGATTGGAAGAACAAACATTGTGAAGATGTCGATGCTACCTAGAGCAATTACACATTCAATGAAATCCCCATCAAAATACCATCCACTTTTTTCAAAGAAATGGAACAAATAATCCTAAAATTTGTATGGAACCAGAAGAGATCCCAAATAGCCAGAGGAATATTGAAAAAGAAAAGCAAAGCTGGCGGCATCACAATTCCGGACTTCCAGCTCTATTACAAAGCTGTCATCATCAAGACAGTATGGTACTGGCACAAAAACAGACATATAGATCAATGGAACAGAATAGAGAGCCCAGAAATGGACCCTCCACTCTGTGGTCAACTAATCTTTGACAAAGCAGGAAAGAATGTCCAATGGAAAAAAGACAGTCTCTTCAACAAATGGTGTTGGGAAAATTGGACAGCCACATGCAGAAGAATGAAACTGGACCATTTCCTTACACCACACACAAAAATAGACTCCAAATGGTTGAAAGACCTAAACGTGAGACAGGAGTCCCTCAAAATCCTAAAGGAGAACACAGGTAGCAATCTCTTCGACCTCAGTCGCTTCAAGTTCTTCCTAGAAACATTGCCAAGGCAAGGGAAGCAAGAGCCAAAATGAACTACTGGGATTTCATCAAGATAAAAAGCTTTTGCACAGCAAAAGAAACATTCAACAAAACCAAAAGACAACCGACAAAATGGGAGAAAATATTTGCAAATGACATATCAGATAAAGGGCTAGTATCTAAAATCTATAAAGAGCTTATCAAGCTCAACATCCAAAGAACAAATAATCCAATCAAGAAATGGGCAGAAGACATGAACAGACATTTTTCCAAGGAAGACATCCAAATGGCCAATAGACACATGAAAAAGTGCTCAACCTCGCTCGGCATCAGGGAAATCCAAATCAAAACCTCAATGAGATACCACCTCACACCAGTCAGAATGGCTAAAATTAACAAGTCAGGAAACGACAGATGTTGGTGGGGATGCAGAGAAAGGGGAACCCTCCTACAGTGTTGGTGGGAATGCAAGCTGGTGTAACCACTCTGGAAAACAGTATGCAGGTTCCTCAAACAGTTGAAAATAGAGCTGCCATAGGATCCAGCCATTGCACTACTGGGTATTATCCCCAAAGATACAAATGTAGGGATCCGAAAGGTACGTGCACCCCAATGTTTATAGCAGCAATGTCCACAATAGCCAAACTGTGGAAAGAGCCAAGATGTCCATCGACAGATGAATGGATAAAGAAGAGGTGGTATATATACACAATGGGATCTTATGCAGCCATCAAAAGGAATGAGATCTTGCCATTTGCAACGACGTGGATGGAACTGGAGGGTGTTATGCTGAGTGAAATAAGTCAATCAGAGAAAGACATGTATCATATGACCTCACTGATATGAGGAATTCTTAATTGCAGGAAACAAACTGAGGGTTGCTGGAGTGGTGGGGGTTGGGAGGGATGGGGGTGCCTGGGTGATAGACATTGGGGAGGGTATGTGCTATGGTGAGCGCTGTGAATTGTGCAAGACTGTTGAATCACAGATCTGTACTTCTGAAACAAATAATGCAATATATGTTAAGAAAAAAAAAGAAGAAGAAGATAGCAGGAGGGGAAGAATGAAGGGGAGTAAGTCAGAGGGGGAGATGAACCATGAGAGACAATGGACTCTGAAAAACAAACTGAGGGCTCTGGAGGGGAAGGGGGTGGGGGGATGGGTTAGCCTGGTGATGGGTATTAAAGAGGGCACGTTCTGCGTGGAGCACTGGGTGTTAATGCACAATGAATCATGGAACACTACATCTAAAACTAATGAGGTAATGTATGGTGATTAACATTACAATAAAAAAATTAAAAAAATGTTTAAGTGTGAAGAGTTGTCTGAACTAATTTATAAATCACTTTCAGTGCTTAAATAAAATTCTGATTGGTAAACAAAATTATATTAATATCCTAGCCTTGTCCTCTGTTCATAATAAAGAGACAGTGGTGTATATGTTTTCAAAAGAGTTAAAATGTCTTTGAAATTGTTCCAATGCTTCTCATTTTATGGAGTTTAATATACATCTAGAGCCATATGTCTCTTCTTATTTGAAAGTCAGATAGAATATGTTGAATTAAAAAAGTTTTTGGCATTTAGATGATTATCTGCATATAAATTATTGTGTTAATTACACATTCCTGAATCACATATGAAGGGATTTGCACAAGGAGTCAATGTTAATTTTGGAGAGTGGACATTATTATTGAGTCTTAGAATCTCACCTGTGTATATTTGTGAGACTTGCTTGTGGATAGGCAGATGCAAATAATAAGAATAGTTCAAATTTTCATATCAAAGAAAAAATAGACTGATAAAAGAGAATAAAGAGCTCAGAGACAAATGCAAGAGCACTTGGAAAACCTATCTTACAAATGTGTTATATTCATAAAACAAAATTACTTATTATAAATCTTATACTTCGATCAAGCTGGCTCTCAAGTTTAAACATTAGTCTCAAGTTTGCCTCTCCCGCCTTGTCAATGGCACAAAAATAATTCCATCTATTACATAAATAATATCATTTATGTTCAAGCTAATGCTCATGGCTCTTAATTCATTTGCTTGTCCCCTAAGAGCTTCGTCTTACTTTGTAAAGACTCAGTAACAAAAGACATTTTGTTTCATGAAATTTATAGCTGTATTTGAATGGGAAGGACTTCAACACTACATAATCTGCCATCCTGGCAGGAGCAGAAATCCTAGCTTCATTTCTTTAGTTCTCATCTCTTTATGTACCCCATTCTGTTATTTGAGGAGAAACCAGAGGAAATCCAGGGATGAGATTCACTAGCTTACTTTCAAGGATTAAATTTCCAACAAGATAGTGTTGGCTTCTTTTGATGTTAAATTGCAAATAAGAATAGTGAGTATAAATAATGAACATAGTCACAGTATAAATAGCATGTTTATCAGAGTTTGTTTTGTACTACATAAATATTTAAATATTATCAAAAACCTTATTTTTATTATAATTGAAAGAATTACAAGTTGTTAAAAACCAGTAGGTATCTGGGATATAAAATGCTGTTCTTTTCAAAAGTCCATGACAGGAGGTAATAAACCTGAAAAATTTCTATTGTTTTTCAAGTAATAGATAAGAAATACTCAAGATTTTATCAAAATGCTGCTCTTATTCTTTATGCATACTGTATATATTATATCTCATTAAACTAATCATTAGAATCTGTTGGGGGTTTATTGCTATTGTTGTTAAAGGAATGATTTACCATATCATGTGGTTAAATTACTGTCCTCTATTTTTGATTCTAACACATTCTTATTACTATTGCTTATCATTCAAAGAGAGGTTGACTTTTGGAATATATTAGCTCTGTTGTGTCAAATTAATGATTATTTTCCCAGAGGAATATTTTCATATTTATTTATTTAATTTACCTATATTTCTGTATTTACTTATTTGTTTAAAAACCACTTATTTTTAAAACGTAAGAATACTTCTTAAGGAGCACCTGGGTGGGCCAGTCGGTTAAATGTCTGCCTTCAGCTCAGGTCATGATCCCAGGGTCCTGGGATGGAGCTCCCTGTCAGGCTCCCTGCTCAGCGGGGAACCTGCTTCTATTTCTTCCTCTGCCCCTCCCCCCCACTCATGCTCTCTCTCTCTCTCTCTCTCTAGCTTGCTTGTGCTCTCTCAAATAAATAAATAAAATCTTAAAAAAAAGAATACTTCTTAAATTTAGGTGTACATTGAGATCTTCAAGCATTATACTGAAATGTTTTTTTTTAATTTGAATTTAGTTTCCCCCTTTGAATACAATTTTGTAGATTCTTTTTAATTGATGTATTCCTAAAAACTTGCTTTAAAACTATTGAACTTTTAATAGTTCTTTTTTTTTCACCCGTTTACTTTTTAGGACCTTATGTCCTCCTCATATCATAAATCATAGATTAACTGGCACCTCAATCCACCAACTTCAATAACACTATGTAGTATTTAAAACTTATTAACATATATGTGCCATCTGTTCCCAATTTAAATATCACACATTGAGATTTCTAAATTTGTACATCATATGATATTCTTTTTATTTTTTTAATTTTTCTAGAATTTTCTTCACGATCTTACAATTGCCTAAACAGAAGACAATTATTTTGTTTTTCAGATCTGAGCTGCAATTTAAGTGAAATTATATTATGAATGTGGGACAATGTGATTGCAGTGGTACCGTAAAAAGAGCAGAGATGGAGTCAGGGAGAATGTGAATTTGAATCTTGGCTCTGTCACTTACAGTTTTGTGATGGTATTTACATAAATGTGTATATACATATGTGTGTATATATACATATAATATTCAAGTGACACAAATTCTTTGAATATAAGGTTAAGTTATTTCTGCCACTCACAGTATTTAAAAAGTAGAAAATAAATAGTTAACTGGCAAAGTTGCTGTGAAGATTAATACTAATGAATAATAATTAACAGCATTGTTATTGAAAGCAATCTAAGTGTTTTAACTCCTTCCTCGTAACAACTCAATGACATAGATAACAGTTGTTATTTCCATTTTATGGAAGACAAAACTGAAGCAAGACAGGGAACTACCTGATGTGACTTAATAAGTGACAAACGGAATTTCAATCCAGAAAGTCTGGATCCTGGGTCTCAATTATCTCATTGTTAAAGAAGATAAAATATGCCTGTGCACTGCATACTTTTCATTGTTTGGTAGCTAATATTATTTATATTAATCTTCATGAAGAAGAAAAACATTATATTAAATTCACAATTATGAAAATGTAGGTTTTCTAATAATAAGAATTTGGCATTTTCATTCTAAAACTGACTTTATGTGTATTAGAGTTTGGGTTAGCTTTATCTGCCATCAGCTAATTCTTATGTTTCCAAGTCAATGGCAGAAAAAAGAAATGTATTTTGGATTTAAGATTCTTTTTTTTTTTTTTTTTTTTTTTTTTTTTTTTAAGACTTTTTTTTTTTTTTTTTTAAGATTTTATTTATTTATTTGAGAGAGAGAGAATGAGAGACAGCACAAGAGGGAAGAGGGTCAGAGGGAGAAGCGGACTCCCCGCTGAGCAGGGAGCCCGATATGGGACTCGATCCCGGGACTCCAGGATCATGACCTGAGCCGAAAGCAGTCGCTTAACCAACTGAGCCACCCAGGCGCCCTGGATTTAAGATTCTAAAAGGAAGAAGGTTAGCAAATGCAAACCCAAATGTCATTTTAGGAAAAAATTCTGTCACAGAATCCCACTTCCCTCATTTTGTTTTCATATCTACTAAACATTTTGATGGCATTTAACTTTCCTGAGAAACTAGAACAAATGCGAAATTGACTCTACAACAACAAAGGAACTTCATTTTTGTTGTATGTTTGTGTATCAGTGTCTGTATGCTTATGACATTAAATAGTTATGTCTTAAAACCATATTCATCCCACATATTTTGCTGATTGATTTAGATTAATTCAGCAATTATAATGGAAGTATGTATACAAGAAGATCATTGGTTTATATATTAATCATTTAAGATACATATTAAAAATGTAAGTTCTCATTCTTCACATCCAGAGAAATCCATGATTCATGACAATAATTATACCACTCTTTATATAATTATATGCAAAGCATGTAGTCAACAACCTCATTATTTGAAAATTTTAGATTCCATATCTCAAAATTTATTTTTTCATAATTTGTGTTTGTTTCAATAACACCATTGATGAGTCTATTAATATATGAACTCCTCAGTTCTTGATGTACTCTCATATAATGATTATATCTTCTGCCCTGATTATCTACAACTGCATAATGTCCATTTCTCCATAGTATTAATTTCTGGTATTTCTCCTTTCAACCAGTATAATTTATCTTTCCAGATCATCCCTCTTTTCCTCTGATTTCAAAGATTTGAGTACACTGGGACCTTCAGTCCATGATTCAATCATCTTTAACTTTATTTCCTCCTCTACCTTCGCTTGCTTGCTTGCTTTCTTTCTTTCTTTCTTTCTTTCTTTCTTTCTTTCTTTCTTTCTTTTTTCTGATAGAGAGGGAGAATATGCAAGCAGGGAGGGGCAGAGGGAGAAAAGAGAATCTTAAGCAGGCTCCATGCTCCGCACAGAGCCTGATGTAGGCCTCAATCTCATGATCCTGAGATCATGTCCTGAGCCGAAATCAGGAGTCAGATGCATAACCGACTGAGCCACTCAGGCATCCCATCTCTGCCTCCACTTTGAATCCATTCTTTCTAATTTACCTATTTTATCTCTCAGGGTGCATCAGTAGAATCCAGAGCTATTTATCTTCTTTACCGTTAAACAGTCGTGAAATTACTATCATCACTGTATTCTTATCCTTGGTATTTACCTTAAAATCAACCTTTCCGCACCTCATGTTTATCAAAATAATCTTTTAAAGATCACCTGTGATCATAATATTGTTAAATCCAATGGTCAATTATTAGGACATATTTTACTGGACCTATAAGGATTATTTATCACAGTTGATCACTCCTTTATTAAAATATTTTCTTCATTAGTTTCCACTTTGTTTTGATTTTCCTCTTTACTGCCCATTTTTTCTGTTATTTTTACTGATTTCTCCTCACCTCTCTGAGGTTAGAGCTCAGTTCTAACTCCTCTGACTATATTTCTACCATATGTGTTACCATTCATTTGGATGACTTTTAAATACCATCTCATGCCGATGAGTCTCAAATATTACCTCTACTCCATACTTCTGTGAGCTCTGTATCAGTATAGGCAAATCCCATGGGATGTCTCCACTCAGATCTAAAAAGGACATCTAAAACATGAAGTATCCAAAAAAGAACTCCCGATTTTCATCTAAAGCATGGTTTTCATGGCATCTTTTCCAACTCAGAAATGACAACTCTATTCTTTCAGGCCAAAACTTAGTCCTCTTCAGCATTTATTTTCTTTTGCACAATGCAATATCTCTGTCTCTAAATCTGTGTATGTGTTTGTGTGTGTGTGGTGTATGTGTGTGTGATATTGACCATTGATTACCATTTCTACCATTAACATTTTAGGCAAGTTAACCAGTAACTTTCCTTGGATTGCTATAATAGACTTATAACATGTGTCTATTTTATTTTTGACTTTTATTCTCTATGTTCAACAAAACAACCAGAATTATATTACCAATAGTTAAAGATCATATTAATTCTCTTTTCAAAACTCTTTTATTGCTTTCCAATTCGGTGAAAGTAGAAGATAGTCGGTATTCATACTTCTGTTCCTGGTGCTTCACCGACATGTTTTATACCTACCTCCTCCCTTTGTCTGCTCCAGACAAACTAGCATCCTTGTTACTTTGCAACATGTGGGGCATGCTATGGAGCCAGGCCTTTTGCACTAGTTTCATTTCTCTAGAATGCTCTTAACCTACTATTTGTAAGACCTGCTCCCTTATTTCCTTCAGCTTCTCTGCTTTCCCTCACTCTGACATGTATCATGAATTATTTATTGCCTCTGTGTTCCAAATCATCATTTATTGTCAAACTGTGAAAATGGATCTTGTCCCTCTAACTACTTTCCCTCGTCCAGCTAGAATTCTGTACTCATGGTGCTCCATGGAGGTCCCTAGTTCTGGTGTGCTCTGCTATCTTCTTCCTGATGCTTGTGTGCTTCCTGGGTCTATTGTTCTACATGAGAAAGCATGGAGCTTCCATAGCACATGTGGCATCTCCTCTATACCAGCATGGGGGCCAGCACCACTCAGCAGCAAGCAACTTCCCCCTGAACTCCCCTAAGGTAATTTTGTAGTAAAATATCTTTGGTGAGGCATGTCTCAATGAAAAGTTTTCCCTAGCACCCTAGAGGACAGATTTCAAGGAAGTTCCACTGGTGTGGCACCACAGTGATCCATTTGCCATCCAATGAGCCACAGCCATGTCCTGTCCAACATGGACTGAATCTGGGCCTTTGGTGAGGTGGGAGAGACCTCTTCCTTTTGTGCTCCATCTCAGTCCTAGAGGCCAAATGGCTGTTCCCAACATCTATAATCCCTGTATTCTTTAGTTTCCTTTACTTCCTAGCCACTAATACCTCATTGCTTTAATTCCCTTTTTTATTGCTAATTTTTAAAATTTTATTATGTTATATTAATCACCATACATTACATCATTAGTTTTTGATGTACTGTTCCATGATTCATTGTTTGCATATAACACCCAGTGCTCCACGCAGAATGTGCCCTTTTTAATACCCATCACCAGGCTAACCCCTCCCCACCTCTACCCTCTAGAACCCTCAGTTTGTTTCTCAGAGTCCATTGTCTCTCATGGTTCATCTCCCCCTCTTCCCCCCCCCCTTCATTTTTCCCCATCCTACTACCTTCTTTTTCTTTAACATAAAATGTATTATTTCAGGGGTAAAGATCTATGATTCAACAATCTTACAGAATTCACAGCACTCACTATAGCACATACCCTCCCCAATGTCTATCACCCAGCCACCCCATCCCTCTCACCCCCCAACACTCCAGCAACCCTCAGTTTGTTTCTTGAGATTAAGAATTCCTCATATCAGTGAGATCATATGATACATGTCCTTCTCTGATTGACTTATTTCGCTCAGCGTAATACGCTCCAGTTCCATCTACATCGTTGCAAATGGCAAGGTTTCATTCCTTTTGATGGCTGCATAATATTCCAGTGTGTGTGTGTGTGTGTGTGTGTGTGTGTGTGTGTGTGTGTGTGTATACCACCTCTTCTTTATCCATTCATCTGTCAGTGGACATCTTGGCTCTTTCCATAGTTTGGCTATTGTGCACATTGCTGCTATAAACATCATGGTGCACATACCCCTTCGGATCCCTACATTTGTATCTTTGGGGTAAATACCCAGTAGTGCAATTGCTGGGTCATATAGTACCTCTATTTTCAACTTTTTGAGGAAACTCCATACTGTTTTCCAGAGTGGTTGCACCAGGTTGCATTCCTACCAACAGTGTAGGAGGGTTCCCCTTTCTCCGCATCCCTGCCAACATCTGTGGTTACCTGACTTGTTATTTTTAGCCATTCTTACTGGTGTGAGGTGGTATCTCATTGAAGTTTGGATTTGGATTTCCCTGATGCCGAGCGATGTTGAGCACTTTTTCATGTGTCTGTTGGCTATTTGGATGTCTTCTTTGGAAAAATGACTGTTCATGTATTCTACCCATTTCTTGATTGGATCATTTGTTCCTTGGGTGTTGAGTTTGATAAGTTCTTTATAGATTTTAGATACTATCCCTTTATCTGATATGTCATTTGCAAATATCTTCTCCAATTCTGTCGGTTGTCTTTTGGTTCCGTTGACTGTTTCTTTTGCTGTGCAAAAGCTTTTTATCTTGATGAAATTCCAATAGTTCATTTTGGCCCTTGCTTCCCTTGCCTTTGGCGATGTAACTAGGAAGAAGCTGCTGTGGCTATCAAAGAGGTTGCTGCCTGTGTTCTCCTTTAGGATTTTGATGGACTCCTGTTTCACATTTAGGTCTTTCAACCATTTGGGTCTATTTTTGTGTGTGGTGTAAGGAAATGGTCCAGTTTCATTCTTCTGCATGTGGCTGTCCAATTTTCCCAACACCATTTGTTGAAGAGACTGTCTTTTTTCCACTGGACATTCTTTCCTGTTTTGTCGAAGATTAGTTGACCATAGAGTGGAGGGTCCATTTCTGGGCTCTCTATTCTGTTCCATTGATCTATGTGTCTGTTTTTTGCCAGTACCATACTGTCTTGATGATGACAGCTTTGTAATAGACCCGGAAGTCCAGAATTGTGATGCCACCAGCTTTGCTTTTCTTTTTCAACATTCCCCTGGCTATTCGGGGTCTTTTCTGGTTCCATACAGATTTTAGGATTACTTGTTCCATTTCTTTGAAAAAAGTGGATGGTATTTTGATAAGGATTGCATTAAATGTGTAGATTGCTGTAGGTAGCATTGACATCTTCACAATGTTTGTTCTTCCAATCCATGAGCGTGGAACGTTTTTCCATTTCTTTGTGTCTTCCTCAATTTCTTTCATGAGTATTTTATAGTTTTCTGAGTACAGATCCTTTGCCTCTTTGGTTAGATTTATTCCTAGGTATCTTAGGTTTTTGGGTGCAATTGTAAATGGAATCAACTCCTTAAATTCTCTTTCTTCTGTCTTGTTGTTGGTGTATAGGAACGCCACTGATTTCTGGGCATTGATTTTATATCCTGCCACTTGACTGAATTCCTGTATGAATTCTAGCAGTTTTGGGGTGGAGTCTTTTGGGTTTTCCACATACAGTATCATATCATCTACAAAGAGTGAGAGTTTGACTTCTTCTTTGCCGATTTTGATGCCTTTGATTTCTTTTTGTTGTCTGATTGCTGTGGCTAGGACTTCTAGTACTATGCTGAATAGCAATGGTGACAGTGAACATCCCTGCGGTGCTCCCTGACCTTAGGGGGAAAGCTCTCAGTTTTTCCCCATTGAGAATGATATTCGCTGTAGGTTTTTCCTTGATGGCTTTTATGATATTGAGGTATGTACCCTCTATCCCTATACACTGAAGAGTTTTGATCAAGAAAGGATGCTGTACTTTGTCAAATGCTTTTTCTGCATCTATTGAGAGGATCATATGGTTCTTGTTCTTTCTTTTATTAATGTAGTGTATCACACTGATTGATTTATGGATGTTGAACCAACCTTGTAGCCTAGGGATAAATCGCACTTGGTCGTGGTGACTAATCCTTTTAAAGGACGGTTGGATCCTATCGGCTAGTATTTTGGTGACAATATTTGCATCCATGTTCATCAAAGATATTGGTCTGTAATTCTTTTTGACGGGGTCTTTGTCAGTTTTGGGATCAAGGTAATGGTGGCCTCATAAAATGAGTTTTCCTTCCATTTCTATTTTTTTGGAACAGTTTCAGGAGAATAGGTATTAATTCTTGTTTAAATGTTTGGTGGAATTCCCCTGGGAAACCATCTGGACCTGGGCTCTTGTTTGTTGGGAGATTTTTGATGACTGCCTCAATTTCCTTACGGTTATAGGTCTGTTCAGGTTTTCTTTTTCTTCCTGATTCAGTTTTGGTAGTTGATAAATCTCTAGGAATGCATCCACTTCTTCCAGATTATCTAACTTGTTGCCATATAGTTGCTCATAATATATTCTTAAAATTGTTTGTATTTCTTTGGTGTTGGTTGTGAGCTCTCCTCTTTCATTCATGATTTTGTTGATTTGGGTCCTTTCTCTTTTCTTTTTGATTAGTCTGGCCAGGGGTTTGTCAATCTTGTTAATTCTTTCAAAGAACCAGCTCCTAGTTTCGTTGATCTGTTCTACTGTTCTTTGGTTTCTATGTCATTGATTTCTGCTCCGATCTTTATTATTTTTCTTCTCCTGCTGGGTTTAGGCTTTATTTGCTGTTTTTTCATTAGCTCCTTTAGGTGTAGGGTTAGGTTGTGTATTTGAGACCTTTCTTGCTTCTTGAGAAAGGTTCATATGGCTATATATTTTTCCTCTTAGGATCGCCTTTGCTGCATCCCAAAGATTTTTGAACAGTTGTGTTTTCATATTTAGTTTCCATGAATGTTTTTAATTCTTCTTTAATTTCCTGGTTGACCCATTTATTCTTCAGTAGGATGCTCTTTAGCCTCCATGTATTTGAGTTCTTTTCAACTTTCCTCTTATGCTTGAGTTCTAGTTTCAAAGCATTGTGGTCTGAAAATTGCACGGAATGATCCCAATCATTTGGTACCGGTTGAGACCTGATTTGTGACCTAGGATATGATCTATTCTGGAGAATGTTCCATGGGCACTAGAGAAGAATGTGTATTCTGTTTCTTTGGGTTGGAATGTTCTGAATACAACTGTGAAGTCCATTTGGTCCAGGGTGTCATTTAAGGTCTTTATTTCCTTGTTGGTCTTTTGCTTAGATGATCTGTTATTTCAGTGAGGGGGCTGTTAAAGTCCCCTACTATTATTGTATGGTTGTTGATGTGTTTCTTTGCTTTTGTTATTAATTGGCTTATATAATTGGCTGCTCCCATGTTAGGGGCATAGATATTTACAATTGTTAGATCTTCTTGTTGGATAGACCCTTTAAGTAGGATATAGTGTCCTCACTCATCTCTTACTATAGTCTTTGGTTTAAAATCTAATTTGTCTGATATAAGGATTGCCACCCCAGCTTTTGTTTGATGCCCATTAGCATGGTTAATTGTTTTTCACCCCCTCACTTTCAATCGGAGGTGTCTTTGTGCCTAACATGAGTCTCTCGCACACAGCATATCGATGGGTCTTGTTTTTTTTATCCAATCTGATAGCCTGTGTCTTTTGACTGGGGCATTTAGCACATTTACATTCAGGGTAACTGTTGAAAGATATGAATTTAGTGCTATTGTATTGCCTGTAAGGTGACTGTTTCTGTATATTGACTCTGTTCCCTTCTGGTCTATGTTACTTTTAGGCTCTCTCTTTGCTTAGAGGACCCCTTTCAATATTTCTTGTAGGGCTGGTTTCATGTTTGCAAATTCCTTTAGTTTTTGTTTGTCCAGGAAGCTTTTTATCTCTCCTTCTATTTTCAATGACAGCCTAGCTGGATATAGTATTCTTGGCTGCATATTTTTCTCATTTAGTGCTCTGCATATATCATGCCAGTCTTTTCTGGCCTGCCAGGTCTCTGGGGATAGGTCTATTGCCAATCTAATGTTTCTACCATGGTAAGTTCCATATCTCTTGTCCTGAGCTGCTTTGAGGATTTTCTCTTTGTCTCTGAGACTTGTAAGTTTTACCATTAGATGTCAGGGTGTTGACCTATTTTTATTGATTTTGAGAGGGGTTCTCTGTGCCTCCTGGATTTTGATGCCTGTTTCCTTCCCCAAATTAGGGAAGTTTTCTGCTATAATTTGCTCCAATATACCTTCTGCCCCTCTGTCTCTTTCCTCTTCTTCTGGGATCCCAATTAATCTAGTATTGTTTCATCTTATGATATCACTTATCTCTCGAATTCTGCCGATGTGAACCAGTAGTTGTTCCTCTCTCTTTTTCTCAGCTTCTTAATTCTCCATCATTTGGTCTTCTCTATCACTAATTCTCTCTCTGCTTCATTTATTCTAGCAGTTAGCACCCTCATTTTTTATTGCACCTCATTAATAGCCTTTTTGATTTCCACTTGGTTAGATTTTAGTTCTTTTATTTCTACAGAAAGTGTTTCTCTAATAACTTCCATGCTTTTTTCAAGCCCAGCTAGTATCTTTATAATCGTCATTCTTAACTCTAGTTCTGACATCTTACTAATGTCTGTATTGATTAGGTCCCTGGCAGTCAGTACTGCCTCTTGTTCTTTTTTTGAGGTGATTTTTTCCATCTTGTCATTTTGTCCAGAGGAGAACAAATGAATGAGAGAAAGTAATGCTAACAGGGTAACAATGACCCCATAAAAATATACACTAAACAAATCAGAGGAGACCTGAAGCCAGGGGAAAAGAAAGGGAAAGAAAGAAAAAAGAAAACAAAAGGAAAAGAAAAACATGAAGAAAAAAAAGAATATGATCAAATATGATCAGGCTGGTGCATAGATCAGTGCCACACACTAGATTTTGGGTGTATTTTGGTCTGTTAGAAGAAACTGCCTCCCAAAATTTTAAAGATAGAAAAGCTTATTAATGTACAAAAATAAGTGTAAATATGATGAAAGGATGGAGTATGATTGTAAAGATGAAAATTGAACTGGAAGGTATTATGGTGGGTGAAATAAGTAAATCAGAGAAAGACATGTATCATATGACCTCACTGATATGAGGAATTCTTAATCTCAGGAAACAAACAGGGTTGCTGGAGTGGTGGGGGGTGGGAGGGATGGGGTGGCTGGGTCATAGACATTGTCAAGGATATGTGCTATGGTGAGTGCTGTGAATTGTGTAAGATTGTTGAATCACAGACCTTTACCTCTGAAACAAATCATACAGTATATGTTAAAAAAAAGAAAAAGAAGATAATAGGAAGGGAACAATGAAGGGGGGCAAATCGAAGGGGGATACGAACCATGAGAGACTATGGAGTCTGAGAAACAAATGAGGGTTCCAGTGGGGAGAGGTGTGGGGGGATGGATTAGCCTGGTGATGGGTATTAAAGTGAGCACATACTGAATGGAGCAGTGAGTGTTATATGCAAACAATGAATCATGAAATACTACATGAAAAACTAATGATGTAATATATGGTGTTTAACATAATAAAAAATAAAAAATAATAGATTTTATAAAAGAATTGATAAGTTCGTTGAAAGAAAGAAAGAAGAGAAATTAAAAAAAAAAAAAAGGGAGAGAATGTGATCAGTCAGGAGACTAGAACAAAGCCATACACTAGATATTTAGGATATATTTTTGGTCTCTTAGAAGAAACTGTATCCCAAAATTTTAAAGAGAGAAGAACTTATATATATATATATGCCAAAAATAAGGGTAAGTACTATGAAGGGATAGAATATGACTCTAAAAATGAAAAATAAAAAAGATTTTTAAAAAAGGGATTGATAAGATGTTGGTTGAGAAAGGGAAAAAGAAAAATTATAAAAAAAGAAAAAGAAAATTAAAAAAAATTAACTTTGAAAGACTAAAGAATCATGGGGAAAAAAAGCCATGAATTCTATGTGCAGTCTTCCCCTAGTGCTGGAGTTCTGCCGTTCTCATTGATCGGTAAACTTGGTCTTGGCTGGCTGTTCTTGATCTTCTGGGGGAGGCTTGCGGTGGTTCCCAATGTCTTTGCCGGAGGCGGAATTGCCCCGCCCTTGGCGGTCCAGGCTAAGTAATCTGCTCGGGTTTGCTCTCAGGAGCTTTTGGTCCCTGCAAGCTTTCTGTACAGCTTTGGAGGACAAGAGTTAAAATGGCAGCCTCCCAATCTCCACCTCGGAGGAGCCAAGAACTCAGGGCCCCACTCCTCAGTTCCCCCCAGAGAAAAGCAGTCAGTCACTCCCGTCTCCCCGGTCTCTGGCCACACTCCGTGCTCACCTGGCCTGTGACTGAGCATTTCTATTTCTGGCACCCGACCCCATGTGGAGTCTCTAAACCCAGCAGATCCCTGCATTGCGTTCCTGTGCCGCTCCTCCCGGGGGAGGAAGGGGAGTCTCCCCAGATCTGCCACTTGTTGGGTCCCTGCTGGAAGAGCAGGGGCTCGACTGTGCTGCAGATGATGGTTTATGGCCACCCCGAGGTGAGAGTTGGCTCCATCTCTGCAGCCAGCTTCCCTGCTCTGATACCTGGGAGCTCTGCCGCACTCAGGCACCCCTGGTCTTTCTGTGACCCTGAGGGTCCTGAGACCACACTGTCCCACGAGGATTCCACCCCCCACTTAGCCACTGGAGTGACGTCCCTCAGCAGAGCACACTTGTAAAACTTCCGATTTTCTATCACTTTCCAGTAGCAGCTGACAGAGGCCCCTTTCCCCACTGTCTATCTTCCCGAATATCGCCTCAGGTTCACTTCTCCACACGTCCTACCTTCTAGAAAATGGTTGCTTTTCTGTTCAGAGAGTTGCTGCTCTTAATCCCCTTTTATAATTAATAATTCTTAAAGTTGAATTTTTCCCTTCTCAAATTACTGTATGGTTTTGTCTCCTAATCAGAGAGACTTTTCTTGGCCACGTTATGTAAAATATCAATCTCAATTCATATGGTTATTTTAAATCTAATTTCCCTTGCTTTATTTGTCTTTAAGACAATTACCACCAACTGACATTCTAGATATCTGTATATTGTCTGCCTCCCCTTCCACGTAGTACAAGGTCCATAGGGCATAGGCGTTTTGTAGTTTTTATTGCTGTATCCATTGAACCTAGAACAGTACCTGAATTTACTAAGTATTCAAAGTAGATTTGGATAATGAATGAATATTGTTCAAAGATAATACTTAGAAAGATATGTAAATTAGTTGCATCGTAACTCCATTCTGGTGGACATTAATGATAATGACATGCAAAAATATTCTATACTTAAAAATCTATATAGTGATAAAATACATTTTATGGAATATTAACATTTTTCTTAATGTGTAACAAGATGATTATTTTGAACTGGGATTAATTTTTCCCATTTTTATAATGGAAAACTTCTTGGTAGAAACAAATTTAATCTCTAGCATATTTTAAGATATCAAATTATAAATTTATTGAATGCTTACTATTTCTAAGATTTGTGCTGATTTTCATTACTGAAAAAGGTTAATTGAGAAAAAGATGTCTTAGTGGTCACTATAATTTTATATCACATTGTTAATATAGAAACCATTTCTTAGAAAATGTGGTTTATGATTAGATCTTCTAGTGTGATGATGAGCAAATGTCATTATGAGTACCCAACTCTTAGTGGTTGGTACCGGTAAAAATGTTTCCTGATTCTCAACACAAGTTTAGCCACATCCATCATGGGTGAGGAAGATAGCCCTTTCTTATCCTTTACATTTATCAGACTCTTTTCATACAATTACATAAATAGAGATCACTTAAATAAACAGTTTCATATAAAGTGCAGTCTTCTATGAGTATAAATTTAAAAATAAATCAACACATTTGTCTTATAGTCGACAACATACTTTTTAAAAAAGACACATTTCTTATTCATTTGGTTATTTTGTTTATAATATCAAAGGAACTGAATTTTGGCATTCCCTAGATTACTGAAAGTTTTAGGTTCTTTTCTTTTTTTCTGTTTGACACTATGTAGAAGCAAATTGAGAAGTCAGTCACTTTTGAGAATTCATCGTACGTGTTTATGCACAGCATTGATGAACTGTATCATCTCACAAGAATATATAAATGTATATTTATTTCTGACACTTCTGGTTCATGGAGTTTAAATCTCAAGTTTAAAAACAAATTAACTTTCAGAGCTTCAAAGGCAGGATGACATTCATTCTCACTCTACTGAAGCTACATCAGTAGTAATTGAAGAAGAAAATAGTAATGCAGATGTCAAGGCCCCCTGAGCAGAAAGGATTCAGCAGGCTACTTAGTGGAAAAAGACTATTGGGTCATAACTTTAATAACTTACACATATCTAGTTTTAATTAGTCCTTGGCAGATTAGATGACCTCTATAAAGCAGTTATGGAATATTTCTGTGTTGTCAGGCCATTGAATAGTGCCCATGAGCGACGCACCACTGCCTCTTTTCCTGGAAGAACATACCTTATTCCAGGATGTACAGGGAAAAGCCCAATTAATCTCTGGCCTTGGTATTTACAGGCTTTAGACAACTTGCTCAGGGTCAGTTACTCTAAGCAAATCATCTGTATATTCATTATCTCAATTTATATTTCAGTTTCTAAATAGCCTTTCCAACATATGTCACTTTGGTAATCTTCTCTTTATTATTTCTGTAATTATAAAAATAAAGTTATTTCTTTATCAAATCATATTCCCATCTTCATCATATAAATTTTGAAGGTTAATATTATTTTTATATGAAATATAGCTAGGTTTTAGTATGTGTAGAATTGATTCTTTGTGATTTTTTCATCATAACTTAGCAACAGTAGTACCAGTTTCATGCATTTTTTAAAAACACTGCTTGTAATAACTGCCTTTGCCAAGTCTATATTCAATTTAATATCTATCTCTTTACTAGTCCTGAAAACAAAAGTTAATGCATAAAAGTAAACAAAACAAAAATAATATAAATAAGAAAGAACCATAGAAAAATATCTTGCTACAAATATCTTTACTAAAACTTTTCTCCATGTATCTTTTGATACTCTCTTCCAGTCTCTAAATTACTGAAATTACTCTAAATTTTATAGGAAAAATTTTAAAAAGAACACCTCTCCAAAGTCCTTTAAAATAAGTGTGTGCTTCTAGAATAGCTCTATATTTTCTGAATAGATACTTTAATTATGTAGCTATAAGACTCTTTAGTTTTATCTCCACATGCAGCTTGGGTCCTCAACAGGACTGCCTGCTGATTTTTTCTTTATAGTACATTTTGTTCACTTTAATTTGTTTCCTTGGATGTGAAGTGCAAAAAGGAGAATATATTATAAGGAAATATTATTTTTGAGAATATTTGAGAAAAAGCAAAGGAGGAAGAGCACAAATGTTCAACAAAACATTGGGGTTGAGCACATTATTGCTAGTATTGAATAGTCACATAATATTCTCTAGTCAGTGATGTTTCTTATTCTATTTGCTATGTAATGACATTAATATCACACATCTCTGCCTGCCTCTTATAATTATGCCTTTGTCTCTGAGTTAAAAATTAACACTGTCACTTTAATATAAAAAACTCCACACATCAAATATAATTTAACATGCATGACTATATATTGTAGGAATATTTCTACTGAAAATATATGCTAAATAACCATATATATAAAATGTATATGCCAAATAACCATATCTATGTCAAATAACCATATATATATATAAAATATGTGAAATATTTACCAATTAAAATATATAATATTAAACTTTCCATGAGAAACTTTGCATCAAGATGTATTTGAGAGAGATTTTGTTTTGTTTTGATTTGTATTTAACATTATATATATCTATCTGTAAATAATAAATAAAGGGTTTAGAAAAGAACTGTGAATAAGGCCAGAACATCAGTCACAAAACTGTGATATGTAGAAAATGCATTTCCAACCCTTAGAGTTAACATACAGAAAGCCTCTGAAAGTCTATGAAAGACAACATTGACTTGGTTGAAAACTATCACTGAAGATTGCACTAAGGATGTTTTATACGTATCCATATCATTTTTGTTATGAGCTCATGTCATTGTGATTTGAATTACATAATAAATAATAATTAAGCAACAATTACAAAGCCCAGAAGACTATTTGATAGTTTGGAAATATGTAACCCCTAGGTTTCAAGGCTAGTTGGGGATATGGTCCTAGATTTTATAGAACTATAAGACAAATCAGTAAAAAAAGAAGATAGTTCATAACAAAGACATGAATGATTTGTGTGACTTTTATTTAAAGTGATAGGGGTTTAATGGCCAGGAGGATTTTAATTTAGCTAAAAAGAGTTGATGCTTTGTAGAAACAATGATAAGGACTAGAATTTGAAAAAGATCAAAAAGAAGGAAAGATCCTGGAAGAGCCGAACAACAAGAATGTGACCATCCATTCCTTTTAGGACTCTGGGAGCAATGTCAGTATAACCACTTATGAAAGTACTCCCTCCTCAAACAAGGGGCTAAATATTCACTTTGGAAACTCTAGTATTAGTTTCAGACCAAATGATTACTTTGATGTCTCTAAACAGACAAGTAATGAAGGGATATGTTTTAGGCCTCTTCTTAAACACTGATAATTTTACCTTTGGTGTCTTTTCTTCTTTTAAAATTTAAGATCAAGTACAACACTTTGCTTTTGATAGTTACTTATACACATTGCTGAATAAATGAGATCCCCCTGATTATCCTGAGGTATCCATTATATCAATGATGATATTGGCAATAATGAAAATGATAAGGATAGGAGGTTGTGGTAGAAGAGAAAAAAGAGAAGAGATGTGAAGGAAAGTGATGTGGAGGAAGAAGAAGAAGTAATAAGAATCACAATGACTATATATAGCACAACCTGCTATGTATCTACATAAATGATGATTTAATTCTCCCAAAAATCCTATGAAGAGAGTGCTACAATTATCTTTATTTTACCAATGAATAAATCAAGATGGCATTTTAATCAGATGATTTAAAAATTCTGAAGCAGAATGTTAGTCTGATTCCACAAGTCTTAACTTCTAACAATTATACTCTACACTTATTTGGAGAATATAATCCATCATATTATTCAGTCATGTTCAGGAAAAATACATGACCTCAAGTACTTTCTTTTGGCCCCCAAATGTAAAACAAAATGAAACCACAAACATAAAAGCACAAATGAATGGCTACCTTCTCCAGTGTAACAAAAATCTAAACAAAGTAACAGCAAACAATCCCATGGAAACAAGCTAAAAATGTTTTGCAAGTCCAGGAAGAGTACCAGAGAAGCTCAATTTTTATAGCAACTTTGAACAAAACAAAGGGCAAGATTATGAAAATGTACAATGACTAAGCATGATAAATTCTGGGTTTGGTAGACAAATATTCAAGGGAAGGGAGGTGTCACTAACAGGAACGTAAAATTTCTCTGGATAGAAAAAGAAAACAAGGGTCTTTTTTTTGGACTTCAATAAAAGCAATAATTATAAAATATTGAGATTCTTATAAGTGAAAATGTAAAAAACAGTAAGGACATAAAATGGAAGAATGAAAGAAGCATTAATGGAAATAAAACTTTATCATTCATGTAGAGAAGAATAACATTTAAGACAGCAAGTGTACTTTACTTCCAATTTCAATAAATAATAATGAGCTTCTGGGATCATCCCATTGACATGTTTTTCCTATCTTAGATACATTAAATAATCTAATAAGTAGTATTTTTATTCACAACTTTTTAAATTATTGTCACAAATATGTGAGAGAATTTAAAATTGATTCAATAAAAATAAATAACATTACCAAATATACCTCTTATTTCAAAATATAACAGAAATATAAGACAATAATTATAAGCTAGCAGTAGGTAAACAATGTAATAATACATATGTACTTCCTGAAACAAATTGTTTGCTGAATCTGTCTTACCAATAAAGGGTTTAGACGTCTGGTTACAGTGTGGTCAATAGTCTTACACTAGGTGAGTAAAAGCATTATGCATTCAAATAATATATCACTCAGAATTTTTTCAACATAATGATATAAAAGCCTTAGATTAAAATAATTTTGAGTTGGAGAATTAGATCTGTTGATTAGGTTCATTTAAACCTGTCACTAATACCCGGCATCCTTCTTCAAATACAGACAGAATTAAACATTGTAAAGGTAGTTTAATTCTTGTAGCTTCTTTATCTTCCTCACTATAGCTGATCCTCTTTGTTCTGAAATTTCTGAAATTTACACTGGTATACTGTATGTGTTAGAAGATGAAGAAGCAGTCAACTCCCATCAGATAACATTCCTTTTACCATAATTTGGGAATATATTCCTCCCTAAATTTGGCGGTTGTAAGTATACAGTTATTGTGATCGTGTTTCTATTATAGAAAAAACCTAAAATTTATTAAATTATATTAAAAAATACCCATTTATCCTGAGCTTAATTTATTTTAGAGCACTTACTGGATATTATATGACATAGTCTCTTATATTGTTTATTTCTCTCTTCCTCCCTATAATCTCAACTCTGCGAAATATGGGGCTTTTTTTGTTTGCTGTTGTAACCAAGAAGCTCAAATAGTAGTTGAGATAAATAAGCTTTCAATAACTATTTGATATAAAATTAAATTTGATATTTAGTTTGCTTCCAATGTTTACTGTTATAAATAATTATACTATACTAAGCATCATTTTCTAAACCTTTTTATAAAAATTCAGATCATGGGGTGCCTGGGTGGCTCAGTCATTTAAGCTTCTGCCTTCAGCTCAGGTCATGATCCTGGGGTCCTG
Organism: Eumetopias jubatus; assembly: GCF_037043125.1. Lineage (NCBI taxonomy): Eukaryota > Metazoa > Chordata > Mammalia > Carnivora > Otariidae > Eumetopias > Eumetopias jubatus. The sequence goes on along the minus strand of NW_028274818.1, from coordinate 23,093,929 downwards.
GGATCACACCCTGCATAGGGTTCCCTGCTCAGCAGGGAGTCTGCTTCTCCCTCTACCTCTCTACACCGCCCTCTCTATGCCTCCTGTTTGTGCGCTCTCTCACTATCTCTCTTTCTCACTCTCAAATAAATAAAATCTTTAAAAACATTCAGATCATTTGCTTTAAAAGTGTCAATGTTGTATCAATGTATTTAAACAAAATATATTATATATACATATATATCTATGTATTATCATTAAATGAGTTAAGGTCTTCAGACTGAAGGACTCTATGTAAGATATGGTTATTTTTCTTGCCCAGTGAAATAGTAAATCTCAAGCTATACCCTGATAACTGACACATAAAGAGAAGAATACAGTGAATTTTGATTATGCACTAAGACTTTTTTATGACAAGATATTTACAATCTATATAAATGATAAATAATTATATCCTTGTTTCCATCCTTGTAGAATACAATATCAAGCAAACTGAGTTCAAGAAAGAAGTTACTAGGTTTTCCTTTGTCTTTTGCATAATGTGCTCCTCCACTTGCAAGATGATAAATTACCAGTAATATACAAATACTGAAAATAGCAGAGTTAAGGATCTGATACAAATAAAAGCGGACGAAATATTGGTGACTGTGGAGAATAAAAATTCACAAAGAAAAACCAAATTAGCTTTGAATCATTGAGCTTCAAAAGGTGTAACTAAACAAATTCTAGCAAGTCACAGTAGTGGAGTGTGACAACAGAAGCAAACATAATTGTGAAGGTGACAGTGCAGGTGCCAGATTCACATTCATAATTCATACAGTACAGGGTGAATTTAAGATCCCGTTCATGGCGTTTCTCCACCCACGTACCAATATAAGGTATCAACATATACTAGAGAGTCCAAGATTACGGATAATCTGAATATCTGACTTGGCCATTTGAAAGCATTCTCTAATCTTCTCAGGTTACAAACTCCCTCTCTTTTATTCTTGTAAATGATTATTTTAGGTAAAGGGAGAGGGAAGAAGCCCTCCTCAAAGCTAAATAATAGATCCTTCCATCAATGTGGATGATTAATTTAGGTCAAATGTCCATCTTTGGACTGAAAATAATCACCTGGGATTGCACAAGCTGGTTGCTCTACCCTAACCAGAAGCTGGTACTGTGAGTGGGTGACTCCTGTAGGAAGGAAAAAGTCATAAATTGGTGTCAGATAAACAAACTATCCCAGGGCACTCCATTCACTTTGGGGTGGGAGAGGAGCTTGACACTCTTTTCTCTTTAATAATAAGAGAGGCCAGCTACAGATTCTTAGCATAAATATCACTTGTTCAAAAACACCTTCCCTAAAAACTTTCTAGACGATATTACCCTCTAGTGGACCTCATGATGTTTCTTCTTCTTCTTCTTCCTCCTCCTCCTCCTCCTCCCCTCCTCCTCCTCCTCCTCCTCCTCCTCCTCCTCCTCCTTCTTCTTCTTCTTCTTCTTCTTCTTCTTCTGAGAGAGAGAGTGCATGCTTATGTAAGCAGGTGGGAGAGGTGCGGAGGGAGAGAGAGAATCTCAAGCAGGCTTCACACCCAGCACTGAGCTGGAGGTAGGGCTTGATCTCACGACCCTGAGATCATGACCTGAGCTGAAACCAAGAGTCTGACACTTAACCTACTTAGCCACCCAGGTTGATTTTTCTTCTTGAGGAGTAATTTAAACATTAATTTAATTTAAACATTTTTCTATTATATATTTAATGATTTCTCTCATTTACTATAGTGTAAGCCTCATGACAGCAAGCATGTTAGCCTGCTTTAGGACTTGACTTTTGAAAAATATTTGTTGACTGAGTAAGCAAGTGAGTAAATACCTGAATAAATATATTCAATGGGTGGTAATGTATGTAGTTTGCAACTAAATATAATACGAGCTATTTAGTGCCATTAATAGTGCCTCTTACAAAACCAACCCAAACTCAGTGGCTTCAAATGACAGTTACTCAGTTTCATGGATCTGTGGATTAATTGTCCAATGGTGAACATATCTGCTTCAAGCTATGGCATCTGAAATGACTGTACTTCTTGGGGCGCCAGGGTAGCTCAGTCCATTAAGCATCTGTCTTCGGCTCAGGTCATGATCCCAGGGTCCTGGGATCAAGTCCCTCATCGAGCTCCTTGCTCAATGGGGAGCTTCCTTCTCCCTTGGCCTGCTGCTCCCCCTGCTTGTGCATGCTTTCTTTTTCCCTCTAACAAACAAATAAATAAAACCTTAAAAAAAAGGAACCTCAATTACAGTTTCCCCAAGGAAGACAATTGTTCCATTACAGACCTTGTCTTCCTTGTCATGGTTGCCACCGCATGTTGCTCAGGATGCAGTACGAGTCTCTGGTAGTATTTTGAGTGATCCTGGTTGGAGGAATATAGGTCAGTTGGAGGAAATCTGGGAAATGTAGTTTTCAGCTTCCTATGCAGTAGGAAAACTCTAGAAAAGTGTTTCAGTGACTATTGAGTCAATCAGCATTGATGCTACAGAGTCATTGTTTAATTTTTCCTTTTCCTCACCTGTCCATTTGTAAAAGTTGCCAGTTTTATCTACAAAATAAATCTTGAGAATAATAAACATCTACAGTTCTCACTGCTACATTCTCATCCCATCATGATTATTTCAACTAAATTACTGTAATATTTCTCAAAATCATCTATTGTCTTACTCTCTTGATCCTTTATATAGCTTCTCCTTCATCAGCCAGAATGATTTCTTAAAATGTTAAATCATGGTCCAGAACATGATTGTGGTGGCGGTTACATCTGCCAAAACTTATTGAGTAATAAATTTAAAATAGATGAATTGTACTGTATATAAAATATACCTCAGTAAAAGTGACTGAAATACAAAGATGAGAAAGATTCTATTATTTTCATGCTGAGAACCCTTGAAGGGCTTTTCAGTGTAGGTGGTTCAAATCCAAACTTCTTGCCCTAGCCTTTGGAGTAATTCATGATCCTGTGGTCCCTTACTTCTTGTCTTGCCTCTGCTCTTTGTACCTAGCTCCTACACATTTTTTGCTATTATTGTGCAAACACAAATATCTGGTCTGCCCTTATGTTTTTGTTAGTCCCTTTATTTTTAACTGGCTCTGTATTTTCATATTAAATTCATATTTCAGATTCCCAATGAGGTCTTTCCTGGCCACCTCATTAACAGAATTTCTCTCCTTCCTCTGAGACTTCTCAATAATCAGTGCACTTATCACTATCATATTTATTCATTCGTGACATTACTTGTGTCCTCCATCATTATTTGTTTTTTCCTCAGAGAAAGGCAAGTTTCTTCAACGCTTTTTGTTTTATATCTGTATGACCTACAAGAGCTTATGGTACATAATAGGTATTAACTAAGAATTTCCTGGGAAAAATCTAATCATAAAATAATGGCCCTTATTGTGGGGAGAAGGGAAGCTTTCTCCAGAAATGAAATCATCTGTTACTACACATCATCTTTAGGAACCACAAACATTAGTCTTTTCACTTTTGGAAAACATTTACAAGACCCATCCTAGTCCAAGAAGAAAGGGGGTGGTATCAGATTTTCTTTAAATGTTGGTAATGATTTCACACATGGCTTTTATAAATTTCAAGTTCAGTTGAGCTTTCTTTCTTATTGTTCACAAAGGATTTTTATAAAGTCAACAAATAGTCAAAATAATGGAGGTGTACACAGGAATCTATAGGACTGAAATTTTACAGATATTGAAAAAGAAGCAACAAATGAGATGATAGTTTAATGTCAAGAACTTGAGACCAGAGAAGTGATCTTAGAAAGAATGTAGTGAGGGTCATTGGATGAGTGCTTAGGGGCTCTGGTGAATCAGACTCTTCTACAGCTGAGCTGAAGCCAGTCTTTGGGGAATTTCATAATGCCAGTACCCATGGCCTATACTGACAGCAACAGAATCTCTATGAAGGTGAGGATTATTTTTTACTCAGCAACAACCACACTCAGCAGCCTACTGTCCGGAAGGGGAAACCCCACCAAGTACCTCCTTATGGTACTTTTTGCTGGTATCCCAGAACTCACATATCTGTATTTAAGATCTCTACTGTGTATACACAGTTGGAGGAGAGTGGATTTTAACATTGCAGAATAATTTCCCAAATGTATCTATATGTCATAAAGGGGTATTTGGGGGGTTCTATAAAAATTCTCAAAGTTATTCACTCAATCTATAGTTTTTGAATTACTTATAATGCACAGAATCTCTAATTATATAATTGTGCTAATAAAAAAGTATGTGGTGGATTTGAGAGTATAGAAAAGGGTGCCACAAATTGGGGGTGGGGAAGAAACAAGCAGAAAAATAGTAAAAATGTCTTTATTTGCAATAAGAGATGTTATCCAGGAAATCAAAAGTTGATTTTTAAAATACCTATCAGCCTCTGTGTATCTAGATTAAAAAGATCTTTTACTGCTATCTCTCTTTTGTACACATCGTAGATACCCAATGTTTCTTGAATCCACCAAAAGTTCCGGTTTAATATGACCTGTCAGTATACAGGATTTTCGGAATTTATAAACTTACAAAGTCTATGACTGAAACTTGTAGTTTATGTCTTCTGGCTTATAGATTTAAGTTAAATTTATTTTATATTTCACGGTCTGCTTACCATTTAGTTAAATAAAGAGACTGCTCACTTTCCATTTATGCCTGACCCTTAAAACATTTTCTTTCTCCATAATTGTACTGATTGCTGCATTGTATTTTTTTAAGATTTTATTTATTTTTTATTTATTTATTTTTATTATGTTATGTTAGTCACCATACAGTACATCATTAGTTTTTGATGTAGTGTTCCATGATTCATTGTTTGTGTATTTTTTTTGGACAAATTGAAGGGTGAGGGAGAGACAGACAGAGAATCTCAAAGAGACTCCACACTGAGCATGCTGCCAGATGTAGGGCTAGATTCCACAACCCTGAGATCATGGCCTGAGCTGAAATCAAGAGTCAGATGCTTAACTGACTGAGCCACCCAGGCACCCATGACTGCTGCATTTTAAAAATCTCTCCTTCTTATATCGTTCTCTCCACAGACCCACTATTTCCTGGATAATTTCCAATTTTAATGGCTGCTTATTCTCAGGATGCCTTGTGGTTTGATCTTTCTTCTCTTAGCTCCTAAATGTTGGTCTTCCCTAGTAGACCATCCTCCATTTTCTATGCACTCCTATAAAATTTCATCCATGTAAAGCATTTAATTCTCATCTATATTGTAAATCTATATTTAATCTATATCAACAATCGATATTTCTGTCTCAGAATGCTCTTCAACCCTGGGACATGTCTATTAATGCATTATGTATGGTACAAATAATGCATAATAGTTGTTCCTGGACATTTTTAGGGATGTGCCCTACCAGCATCACAAATATAGCGGTTTTGCAAATAATTTTTTTTGTATTCTCAAACTTAGTGAATAGACTCACTATCTTTTCATTTACCCTAGTCGGGAAACTGATTTATTGAAGATATTTTTCCTCTCTTATTCCCCAGAACCTATCACCAACCCTTATTATGTGTGCCTTATTTCAGGTCAGTGCTCTTCTCTATCTAAACCACTGTTGATATTATTCAAGCACATTTCTGTCTACCTCAATAGTCCCCATATCATTTCTCTCTCCTTATTCAAACCTTGTAATCCTACAATCCAACCCTTACGCTGCTTCTGAAGATATCTATTTGTAGTACAATTCTAAATATGTTGATCTGTGGTCCCAAGCGTGCAGTAGCCTCCTAGATTTCCATAGGATGGTTTCTAAATTCATTACACACAAAAACTCTTTGTTATTCTGATTTCCCTACCAGTTCAGTCTGAGTTTTTATTTTTTCTTCCTTCTACACCTTATACACATGTGCCGATGCACGCACGCGCGCGCGCGCGCACGCCCCCCCTCCCCCCCCCACACACAGAGTTTTTGATCCAGTAACACTGAACGACTTCAGCTACTCCACACCTTTGCAAATGCTTTTCCTTCTGCTTTGTCAACCTGGCCACCTGGTGTAAGAACTCCCCTGACTCTTCCTCACATAGTTAAGTACACCTTTCTCTATGCAATCACTGCATACATGTAATTTCCTGCACATGTATCAATTAGAGCCTTTCAGTGCACTGCTTTTTTCCCCATATGTCTGTCTTATCATGACGCTCTTACAGTTGAATACAAGAACCAATTTTTTTCTCTCTTTCTTAGAACCTAGCAAAATATCTGGAAGATATAAAAGCCTCAGGGTTGCCTGGGTGGCTCAGCCAGTTAAGCATCTGCTGTTGGAGAAGTTTATGATCTCAGGGTCCTGATGTCAAGTGATGTGAGGCTCCCCACTCAGCAGGGAGTCTGCTTCTCTCTCCCACTTTCCCTCTGTGCTTTCTCTCTCTCTCTCTCAAACAAATAAATAAAATTTTTAAAAAAATAAAGAAAGCCTCAGTAATAAATGTTGGATAGAGAACTGAATATATCTTACATAACATAAAATTATTATAGTTTACATTTAATTCTATTAATACATTTGTATATAGCTTTAAAATATTTTGTACTATTTTATAATCAGTGTTAACTTTTTTGTGTGTATGACTTCATTTTTTTTGAATATTAGTTAAATCTCATCATGCAGCATTTCCTGGGATATATATATATTACACTACTTAGTTTATGCATTCTCATAGAGTTCTCTAACAAGGACACTTTTTTTCTTCTGTTCAGGTAAGTGTTCTCAATAAACTGAAAAGTAGTTTATTTTAATAATTCACTTAGCATATATTCTGACACATTATAAATTCATGAGACAGCCACATGAATGTCATAAATTTTTTTACATGATTTTTATTGTAATCTGCTGTATTTATGATACCATTGAACTAATAACCTGAGCTATGCAGTACTGACAGGTTAGAACTCCCTTGAAGTATGTCCTTGGTTGAGGTGTTTTTGAGACTAATGGGTAGAACAGCATAATATTTAAGTATTGTGAACCATTTGTTCACTGGAAAAAATACATTTCAAGGTTAAATTTTTTACTGAAGAGTTTTAGATTTTTAAAGATGACTAAGAATTTTATTTTTTATTTTATAGATTAATCATTATATAGGTGATAAAATGGAGAGATAAAGAAATTTAGATATAGGTTGTGTATATGTATGTCTATCAAATCTGTAAAATGATTGAAAGCCAATTGATGAAGACAGGTAAAGAAATACCTCAAACTCAACATAATATTGTAGAGAATCTCTAATTTTATTAAAAATAATAGTATATAATAATATATTTATATATTACATAAATTTAACTATATAATAAATACTTCAAGCTCTTATTCTTTATATTTTTTCAATAAGAAAAAATATATATATACATAAACTAGAAACAATTAGTAATCAATTGATAAAACACTGATCTCAGGAAATAAATTTCTTCTTTTTTAAAATATTTTATTTATAATTTCTTTGAGCTAGAGAGAGCACACCTGGGGGGGAGGGGCAAAGTGAGAGAGAGAAGCAGGCTCCCCACTGAGCAGAGAGCCAGTCCCAGGGCTTGATCCCAGGACTCTGGGTCCCATGGAAATCAATTTCTTCTAATAGTATCCCCCACCTCCTCTCTCTCAATGTGAAAACTAGGTAATTTTATATTTAGGTTACCTTCTAAAATACAACCTCCACCATGAGGTGGGTAGAGTATACCACTCTTAGTCTTGGGGTCATAAGTTTGAGCCCTATGTTAGGTATAGAGACTATTTAAAAATCAAATATTTAAAATAAAACCTCCACCATTTAGCCAGAGGATGTTCAATATTTTTAACAAAATTTCTTTCACTTCTCCAGATGATTCTAAACCATTCTTTTGTTCCAATCTCAGAATCTATCAGTATATTCAACAAACTTGTAAAATGTTTAAGTTTTCTTATTATTCAATAGTTTGTGTTGAGGTCACTCAAAGTAAATTTGTAAACATTAAAGGACATTAAGGCCCTTGACCCAAGGCTTAGAAATTTCCAGAATTCTCTAGTGACAAGATTGAAGAAAAATATATAACATTTATGGAGAAGCACCAAGGCAGCAACCTTATTTACACATCATGATAAGCCTAAAAGGCAAATAATTTTTCCTGTTTTACAAATGAAAAACTAGCTGTACTTTGGAGTTTGCAATTTTCTCTGACTGATTGTTTAAAGTTGTTTTAGGTTGGTTGCAATATTTCTCAAAATAAGTCCTGAGCAGAAATAAGAATGTCATTGCCATGTTAGCTGTCTTTCAGCTGCACATTATGATATTTAAATTAACTCTTGCAAGGAAGTTCAATGAGAAGTATCTGATGGGTTTTCCCTTCTATTTTTCTCTTTCATATACCTTAAAATGTAGATATTTTATTCTTGAAAGAAAGGTGTTGACGCATTTTAATAAATATCCTACTAATTTTATGGTAAGCTCTATACTTCTTATATTATCCATGCATTCATTTAAATTTATGTTCTGGTATGCTTATGATCTGTTCCTATTCCAGCCTGCAGATATCAGCCATGATTCTTAAAGTAATAATAGTTAAAAACTGGCCTCAAGTTACAATAAAATAGAAACTGCAAAACTCTATGCCCTTGATCTTTAGGAATAGTTAAAAAGCTGTGAGAATAAATCTGAATGCCAGTATCAAAGGGATGTTATTTTGATAAGAAATTTGCACCAGTGTGCTTAATCTAGTATTAAGGTAATTCTGATTTCCCCTTTAAATATAATGTTTCTAATTATCAGTAATTGAAACTAATTTTGGTACACAGCTCTTATTAAATAAGACAAATGCTGCATGAGAAATGGCATGACCTTTTCATTATTGCTTTGTCAGGACATATCTCTAGAGATATTTATTCATTTCCAAAGCTTTCTATGTCTTCAAAGAGCTCAATAAGGTATAGCTTGTTCTTGGTGCAACTCCAAACTTGTACATTCAAAAGGAGGGACTTAAAATTTACCACAAACAGCAAGACATTGTAGTGTGAGTTAAATATCAAAACAGAATTTTGATTGTAGAAAGCCATATCATACACATTTGAGCAGAATATCCTAAAGACTTTGATGCAGGCTGGTTGGGTCTGAGGACCCAGAGGCTGAGGGTTCCATAGGACCAGCCAAGAGGGCCCTTGGCTTCGGGCAGCACAGAAATCAAACACGAGCTGAGAGGAAGTGAGAGCAGAATTTATTAAAGACATAGAGTGAGTAGGTGTGGACAGAGCGTTCAGGAGACTCAGAAAGGAAAGGAGAGTGAGTCTTACGGTTGCTTGGGCCCTGGAGTTTTTAATGAGGATGGGAGTCTGGTGCTTATGTCTTCTTAGTAATCCAGGCAAAGGACAAGTGCTTAGATGTTCTCCGTAAGTGACTTACGCCCTGGAGCCAGGGGCCTTGATGAGTTGGTCTTGGAAAACCTTCACAGCACCCGATCCAGTCACTCCCTAGATGTTATCTATGGTGCTGGAAGTCTCCCTTCACCACTGCCTCTTAGCAGTCTCTGCTTTGTTGTCTCACCTGCTGCTCCCTTGCAATGTATTCAATACACTTTTATCACCACCCACACCACCAGCTTCCACCCAGTCTGGGTCATACCCACAATTGGGAGCCCCCTCCAATTGGGAGAGACATCACATATAGATGTATATATCTATATGTAGCTATATATCTTAAAGGAACTTCTTTTATTTAAGAATGAGGATTGTATGCTTAACTTTAAAATAGAATTTGCTTCTTTTAATGATATAATCTTCCACGCATAGAAATAAATAGTGGAGCTTTAATTAGAAAATTTTTGTACAGCTTCATTACTCAGAAAACTAAGTGACATGAGGGACCTATCCAGTAACATAGCACTAAATAACAGACAACTGCAACAAAGCGAACACCCTTAAAATAATCAATATCTTTTTTTTAACGGAACAACAATTACAAGAAAAAAAGACTGTCAAAAGCCCTTCTCTAGAGAAATAAAAATCTACCTAATAGCATCCCACCATTTTTCTGAGAAATTTAATACTCCCAATAGTAAAGTAAGTAGTATTTTCTTTTTGGCCAGAAGCCCAGAAAAATGGATTCCACAAAATAGATTCAGGTCATTTTTATTTTTAATTCCTCCACCTATGCAGCCTTTAAATCAGTATTCTGGTTGATTTTTCAAGTTCTTCTCATATGGCTTTTGCTTTTTGAGATTAAAGAATTTGTGAAGCCTGAAAAAGATGCAGTTCATTAGCACTGAATTTGATTTGTTACCTATGCTTATATCTGAGAGATAAGAGATCCAAAACCCTATATAGCAATACTTTGGCTTTTGTTTTAGAGAGCACAGTTGAAGTAGCAGTCCTACCTAGACATGCAAATAGCCATGGTTTATTTTCCATGTTTCTGACGTTCACACCTTATTTTATAATTAAATTTTTTAATTAACCTTATTTTTAAGGGACTCAGTTTTACATAATATTTGTTTTATATACTTTTAATTGAAGGCTATATGTGATTTTGTAATTGAACTAAGATGAGTTCAGTCCTTACTGGGCCACAGATAGAAACTACGCCAGGTGGAACTGTGACACAAAGTAGACTTTATTTGCAGCAAATGAGAAGATCATGGGGAATAAGTTCCAAAGTTGTGACTCTCTAAGCAAGGGTGAATGGGTTCCTTTTATTTAGGATTAGGATGAATATTTAGGTAGGGGAGCTATGTCATCATATGTAGAGGTGAGTGTAAGGTTGCACATGGGCCTCAAGGACACATGCCCATACATACATGGTATGTTATATAAATGAGGTTTGTGCTTCTCCTTGGGTGTAGATTTTAGTATTATAATGAAGTAAAGGTAATTGTCAGACATTGAAGAGGTCACTCCATGGTGTAACTGCTCAGGTATGAGTCCAGGGTTTAGCTTAAATTGGTCTAAGTGGTCTAGACCACCACGACTCTTCCTCCAGGCAGTCATTATTGCTTGAAGGGTAGCTTTGGCTTCCATCACTGGGATATTATACCCATGGGGTCTTTTGCCTGAGTTAAGAGATAAAGTGGAAGAAGAGCTTAAGGAAAAATGTGGGACAAAGGTTGGTGAGTACAAGCAGGAAGGCAGTAAAGTCAGGTCTTGGAGTCCAACTGATAACACTTTTTTCTTTCTTTTAATTTAGAAAATAAATATTTAAAACAAAGAGAAATGAAATTTCATTTCATCCCATTAAATTTCACTTTCCTCCCAGAGATATGATCTAGGTGATATGTGTTCTTGTAGACCTTTTCCTGTGTGTTTCCATGAGTAAACAAAATGTTTTCTATTTTCATAAATGTCATCCTGCTATACATACTATTGTTACTCTGTCCCTTTTTAAATGGTAATAACATTAATTACACAGTGTTTTAAAGTCATAGAAAAAGTGAAAGTACATGGTATTGAAGTTAAGACATTCTGATATTTTATTTATTTTATTTATTTTTTTTAAAGATTTTATTTATTTATTTGAGAGAGAGAGAATGAGAGATAGAGAGCATGAGAGGGAAGAGGGTCAGAGGGAGAAGCAGACTCCCCGCTGAGCAGGGAGCCCGATGCGGGACTCGATCCCGGGACTCCAGGATCATGACCTGAGCCGAAGGCAGTCGCTTAACCAACTGAGCCACCCAGGAGCCCTGATATTTTATTTTTTAAAGATTTTTTTTTTATTTATTTACTTGAAAGAGAGAGACAGAGAGCATGAATGAGAGGGGCACAGAGAATCTCAAGCAGACTTCATACTGAGCACGGAGCCAGATGGAGGCCAGAGACCACAACCCTGAGATCGTGACCAGAGCCGAAACCAAGAGTGTTTAACCCACTGTGCTACCCAGGCACCCCAAGACATTCGGATATTTCAAAATGCAGTAAAAGCAAGGCCAATGGGAAAGGATTCTGGCGATTCAGAGCTCAGGGCCTGGCCCTGGAGGCTGGCTCTGGATGATGGCCCCAGGCAGAAAGGGATATTACCTATCCTTAGAAGAATAGTAATTCTTGTGATGGAGATCAGAGATCAGAGAAAGAAGAGGAAACCCATACCTTTTTCTTAAATTTATTCAGTGAAGACTCTCTTTATATATGGCATATTGATTTGAAAGCCTTTTTTATAAGGTGGTAGACACTGGATTCTTTGTTTTTGCTGATTTTGCTTACTTTTCTGTTAATGCCAAAAAATGTCAGGGAAGCAGTCTCTACAAATAAGCTCAGGATGATAAAATTGACTGTTCTTTCTTCATAGCCCTCTTTCCTACCATTTAAGAACATTGTTCCATAATTTCTACAAGTAAAGTTTCACTTGAGTTGATAGCTAGTCCTGGGTAAGAATACAAGTATTCATTCAGATAATTAAATGAATAAATTTAATTCAAACCATTTAAATTCAAACCATTTCTGATTGAGTAATTCACTCTGTTTTACACATTTTTTTTAATTAAATTATCATCACAAATTAGGTTACAATGACTTAAAGACGAGAAGTAGAAAGGATTAAATATGCTGAAGAAGGCACTAGCTACCTCTATAGGTCTGAGGTTTAATCAAGAAGGCAAAAAATTAAGCAACTGCTCCTGTGAGGCACTCCAATCGGATAGGGGACCACCAAATGTAGGGCATCCCAGTTGGGTGGGGGCCGGCGGTGTGGGTGGTGAAAAAAGTCACCCAAGGAAGAACAACAAGAGATAGAATTTATTGAATAGTTTGCAAGGGAGTAGTAAGCAGGACAGCAAAGGAGAGACTGTCTGTGACCAGGTGGTGGTGAGGCGCCACAGAGTGAGGGCGTATGGGGATGTGTGGCATTTTCCCTTTCTCAGTAATCTTAGGAACTGTGCTTGGTTGTAACTGATCAGTTAGGGCCTATGGCTATTTCGAGGTAGGTCGCTTAATGAGCCTCTTTGCATTCAGCTTGGTAGTCACTGTGGGCTCCTTTGCCTTGATAAATTTCCATTGCCCAAAAGCAGTCTCTACACTATATATCTGAAGAAAGTATATACATGTATGTCTCGCTATTTCTATATTTGCATCTAAATCTGTGTTTATTTCTCGACATGCCCTAAAGAGGAAAGACCATTGAAGGCATATGTTTAAAGTTAGTTTTAGCTTAATATAATATCAGGAAGTTACTAAAGGTCTCATATCCCTTAAAATACCTACTCTTATCTACCGGACAAAATCAAATGTTTTTTTTTTTTTTGTCCTTTAGGTCTACATTTAGTGAAATATTCTTGATATATATATATATATATACACATATATACATATATATACACACACACACATATATACATATATAATATACACACATATACACATATATAATATACATATACATACATATATAACATACACATATATACACACATATATATATAATATTTATATATATAAATTATATACACATATATAAATTTTTAAGGCCAATTTTCATCACATACTCTTTAGGGTAAACAGTTACAGATATTATATTAAAGGTTAAAGCAGAAAGATGAATCCAATGTCCAGAGAACTATAAGAAGCAATGTCATGAAGGCATGAAAATAAAAAAGATGAGGGTATTGGAAGCCCCAAAGCACCTCTTACAGTTTTGAGGAGGATTTATTTTATTACAAATTTTTAATCTTGCTCTAAATATTTAAAATTATCTTTGTGAATGAAGAGAAGTTCAACATCAGTATAGATTAATTATGATGGTCAATTTTGCAATCTTTTACACTGGTGGTGTATGTGTGTGTGTGTGTGTGTGTGTGTGTATGTATATATATATATATATATATATATATATATGCTTTTCTCTTTCTCGGAAGAGTGATGAGGAACTTTTGCAAGAAACATTTCTATTTTAATCAAAAAATGAAATTTAGGCAATTTAACCCAAGTTGAAGTGAGCAATAATTTAAATTGTATATCTCCCTGACATTGGCCTCTTCCTCTGTGAATGGTTTGTCCTCCATACTCAGTCTGTATGCGCCCTACCTCTATCTTTAGCCTCAAGTGTAGATCTGATTTCAGATATTATGTGGCATAGTGGAAGGAGCATATATTTTGGTGTCTCATAGTGAGTAAATTCCAGTTTTATTATTTAATAGCTATGTGAATATTATGGGCTTGTGTTCTCCTAAACATTCTCTTATTGAAGTCCTAACCCCCAATACCTTAGAATGTGCCTATAGTTTGCAATAGGGCCTTTTGCAATCAATAGGTAGTTAAGGTTAAATGGGGTCGCACGGATGGACCCTAATCCAACGTGGCTGCTAAGAGGAGGAAGAGACATCAGGGATGTTTGCACACAGAGAAAAGGCCATGGGACGACACATGAAAAAGTGGAATCTCCAAGCCAGGGAGAGAGAGCTTAGGAGAAACTAACCCTGCTGACATCTTGATCTTGGATTTTCAGCCTCCAAAATGTGAGAAATTTGTTGTTTACCCTACCCAGTCTGTGGCATTTTTATTATGGCAGGCCCAGCAAACTAAGACGGTAACCTTAAAAAAGTTTATATAACTTTTTTGAATCTTTATTTCCTTATCTATTTATAATGGACTATATTGAGGAATAAGTAAATAATCTAAAGGGTGAATGATGTACATTATATTCATAAATCTTATTTTCTCCTAATGTGTTTTTGCTTTGACTTCCAACTCCAGTTACTGCTCATTAAACCCATGTCCATCAGTAGTTCCTGGTATGAATCTAAGGGCAGAGAAAAAGGAAGAAGTTAATAGGCAAAAGCATTTAAAGTAAGTTCATTTGCATAAAATTCACAAAATATTATTCAAATAATATTGTATTTTATTTCTTCAGGTTCCAGTAATCTTATGTTTTTGTCTTTTATTTTTTAATTTTTTTAAAAAGATTTTACTTATTTATTCGAGGGAGAGAGAGCAAGAGCAGGGGGAGGGGCAGAAGGAGAAGGAGAAGCCGACCCTCCACTGAGCAGGGAGCCCAACGTGGGGCATGATCCCAGGACCCTGAGATCCTGACCTGAGCCACCGAGGTGTGCCTCTTTTTTTTTTTTTTTACCTTAAGATTTACTTATTTATTTGAGAGAGAGATGAAAGAGAGAGAGAGAGAGAGAGCTCGGGGGAAAGAGCAGAGGGAGAGAATATCTAAGCAGACTCCCGCTGAGCACGGAGCCCAACTGGGGGTTCAATCCCATGACCCATGAGATCTGGACCTGAGTGGAAACCAAGAGTTAACCAACTGAGCCACCCAGACACACCACCACCCCACCGCCCATAATATGTAACAGAATACATCTGTTAGCACTTCTTTTTTTCCCTTAAGATGATAATTTCAAAACTAATAACATTCTTAGCATTTCTTAAATTTACACTATTGAGTCTAATATAAAATGAAGAAGATTTCATCTTATTGTGTAAGCATTTAATGCTTTTTTTTTTTTTTTGCCTCAGAGCATTAAATACCAATTTATTTGGGTTCCTCAATGTCTATCTTCTCCAAACTTCTGAATCATATTCAACTGTCTGCTCAACAGAAGGGATCTTTCCCTTCCCTAATTTGCTCCATTACCTTAGGGCAATTAGCTCCTGCCTTGGTAAAGATGACACTGTTATGGCAGTGGAGAAAGTCCTGCAGCTGCCCCTCAAAGATCATCTCGCCCGTTAACACCAGTGCCCTGGCTCTCTAGCAAGATGCTCTGGCAACATGGGACTTTTACTTCTGCACTGGCTACTGGACGGCAGCTCTGAATCAGCTAAACTGTCTCTCCCAAGTCAGCTCCCATAAAGGTACACCACACCTAAATTAGGACTTTATTCCTTTCATCTCCCCTTGCCTGGAACCATAGTATGATGAATCTAACATTGGTTTAGAGTATATTATTTTGAAACCGCTTAAAAGCATAAAGTTGAATAAAAATCAAAATGGCTGCGCTAATGCTTCCGCAAAGATCAATTTTAAAGTAACATTTTTCCTCTCTTCCGCAAACCTCCCCTCCTCCCTCTTAGCCTTCTGTTTTACGAGCCTGGTACCACCCTGACAACAAGGCTGGCAGCACAAACACAATTCCTGTCAAAACCGGCTAGATCCTGTATTTCCCCATAAACCATGCCAGCCCGTTCCTCCAGGTGGGCTTTCAGTTTTTTGAGGGCCATAGCTTGCTGCAGCCTCCTCTGCCGGGAAAAACAATAAGCTGTTGCTCCTCTTTATCCAACACTTTGTCTTTGTGTTATATTTTGGCTTTGAAGCATGGAAGCTGGTTTTCGACAACAATTTCTTTATTAGTTAATAAGAGACATTATCCCATATAATTTTGGCTTGTGACATTCCCGCGGATCTGTGTTTAAATAAATTATGGCAAAGACAAACTCAGTCTCTGAGCAGAATTTGCCTCCCAAATAGTACACATATGAAGTGAAAAATACCCTCTTTTTATTAAAACTTGCTTTTTAAGAAAGAAGAGTTTATAAGGAATTATCTTCTGAGTGCAGAAGAAAAATTTGCCTCCCATAACCATAACCAAAATGAGCATTATTGAAGGCAAATGCCATTACTCAGTGTAATGAAGATAAGGTTGACAACTTACAGGACAAATTGTATGAAAAAGTGAAATCATTTATGGCATTTTCTATTGCAGCTGAAGAACTCAGATATATATAGCACCATCCAATTAGTTCTATCATTTGGTGGTGTCAATGAAAATTTTGATGTGAAAGAAAAGCGCTTAAACATGGTGTCCATAACAATCACAACTTAGTTCTGTGTTAAATCGTGTCTTAATGATTTTAATATAAACTGGTCAAAATTAGTACATACGATGACTGAAACTGTTCCCAAAATGGTCAAAGCTAATGTTATCAGATTTAAAATGCAGTGGCAACATTTTTCAAGGGCGAGAACTGAAGTCATTACTTGCATGTGTAACCCAGAGTTACTCTGCTAGAAAATTAAAATGGAGCACACAGGGGTTGTAATAATTAATCTATGAACTTTGTGTCCTTCTCTGGCCAGATCCACAGCAGTTCAATCCTTTGGTTGATGAATTGGATGAACAATAGTACTCTGTACATTGACATTAAAATGCTTAGATGTGGCATTTCTGGAAAGAATTGAAATTTTAAGAAAATCAGTTTATTTAAATAGTTAACAATTAATATTGGATCAAGATGAACTTTGTGACTGACCCTACAACCCAATACAACTAACCAAAATTCTATTTTTCTCTCCATTCAAGAGTAATCACAAAAATATATTTTTTGATATTTTCTTTTCCAGATAAATTTCATCATTAGGTAATTACACTACTTATATTGAAATCACTCTCATCAAATCAAAATACCATGATCAAATTAAATTACAAAATAAGGCTAAAACTTACCCTTCCTTTTTTCACCCCCCCAAAAAAAACCTTAAAACTAAAATTCTTCAGGCTGCCTTTCTCAATATTAAAAGTTTACATAAAAAGATATGTAAAGTTACTGAATTACTATTCAAATACCACACTGAAAGCTAAATATAATAATGATGCAACAATAACAGAATTCTATCAGTAGGTGCATGAGTTTTTCTAAAATTAATTTAAAAATAAAAATAAGTACAATGATTTTATCAGTTTTTGGAATTACCATATTTCTAAATTGCTGCCTCTTAAAAAAAATAAGTGAATGAAACGATTTCATATGTTTAAAGGATTAAAGAGTGGTACCATAGGCCAGATGTTCTTATTGTTATTTGTATGTGTGTGATAATCTTACTTAATTATCACAGCCCTGTGAAGTACATGATATTATCTCCATTATATCTATAAGGGTACAAAGCACATAGTAAGTAAGTCTATACCTCACAGGGAATAAGAGGTAGTGGTGAAATCTGAATCTAGACAATCTGCTTCTAGGACAAAAGCTCTTAGCTATTAGGCTATTGCTGCATTACCAAAAACATAAATTAGGAATGGATCCAAATGAAAGAAAAAATGATTTACAAAAAAAAAAAAAATTTCTGTCAAAAGAACAAGATACTACCATGTACCTATCAGAATGGTTAAATGTCAAAACACAGAAAACATCAAATATTGTATTGGTGAGGATATGGGGCAACAGGAACATTCATTAGTAGCTGTGGGAATGCAAAATGTTACAATCCCCTTGCAAGACATTTTGGCAGTTTCTTTCAAAGCTAAACATAGGCTTACTATACAATCCAGCAAATCCATCCTAGTTATTTACCCAAATGCATTCAAAACACAAAAGCCTACACATTGATATTTGTAGCAGTTTATTCACAATTGTCAAAAATTGGAAGTAACCTGAAAGATGCCCTTCACTAGGTGAATGGATATACTGTGATCCACCCATTCGGTGGATTATTATTAGGCAATAAAAGGGAATGAGTTACTAAGTCACGAAAACATGGAGAAGTTTTAAATACATATTGCTGTGTAAAAGGAGCCAATCTCAAAAGCGTATATAAATGTATACTTTCAATATGATGTTCTGGAAAAGGCAAAACTGTGGAGGCAGTAAAAAGATCAGTGGTTGCTTCTGGTTTGGTGGGAGGGGGGAAGGGGAGGGGGAGGAAAGAGGAACAGGTAGAACACAAGGGATCTTTAGGATGGTGAAATGATCTGTATAATATTGTAATGGTAGACACATGGCATTATGCATTTGTCAAATCCTGTAGAGCTATACGACATAGAATGAACCCTAAGAGAAACTATGGAACATATTTAATAATGTAAAGATAAGGGTTTAACAATTGTAACAAATCTACTACACTAATGCAAGATGTTACTAATAGGAGAAACAGGGTGTGTGTAGCAGAGGTGTTAGAGGGATCCAAGGGGAATATGGGTACTCTGTATTTTCTATTCATTTTTTTGGTAAACCTACAACTGCAGTCAAAAAAAATCTATTAATAAAAAATATATTTCTGTGGTGACTGTCAAAGATAATCTTTACTATCCTGTATTACTTTTTTTGCACAGAAATGCAATAAAAATATACTTTGATTGTATTTCTGGCAGTTGATTTTTCTTATACCTAGATCAAATGTGCTCATTTGGTAGGTTCTATAAACAGTTGAGCTTGTATTTATTCTAAAACCTTGTGATGCTCTTTTTTCATATAAAATTATAGCTCTCCCCATTGTCTTTGCACATTTATGCACTGTTTCCTAAGAAATGATAATTACCTTCAAACCCTGGAGTTGATTTGCTCTAAACCTCCCCTTGGCCAACACTTCCTACATCCAAGTTTGCTGAATTATGAAATGCTCACTTTCATAAATATGTAAAAGAGATAAAAATTGCTCTCACATGAGAAAGCTTGTTATTTGGATTTATGCATCCATATTTGAAAAGAAAATGTAACATTATTTGAATGGATACTGGAAACAAAAGTTCCAGAGGCAGATGTGTATGTGTTCTCATTGATATATCAAAATGCCATTTAGTATAATTAAATGTTCACTTACTTTCAAAATGTACTTTTGAGTATACATATTAATGAGTGATAAAAATATATATAAATTTATAATTAGTTAATAATATAGTCAATTTTATAATTGTTAACTTAGGTATTATTTTATTATTTCATTTCTGAATAAATATACACATATGTATTTATCCTAGTTTTATTTCAAAATATATAAATTTTAATTTTTGTAACCTAAGAGTTATGAATTTTAATTCTACCTATGACTAGGTTTAATTATACTGCAAATTTTCTTTATCTTATATTTTTCAAATAATTTATTATAAAAATCAATACTATCCTTTAATTTCCTCCATGTTATATATAGTTATTCAAGTTTTACTCCCCCCATCCCAGAGATTTCCTGACCTTTATTATAATTATAATCAGTTATAGTTGTTTCTCATGGCAAAGAATGTGTGAGGGTTACCTATTAAATTTCTAGTTGACATTATTTTGTGAGTTTGCAAAGTATCCTCTCAATTGCTGAAAACAATTTAGTATAAAAGGTAGCTTTTGAGGTTAATGTAATTTTATCCTTTCTTTCACCCATATTATAATTTAGTGGAGGTATAGTATATCAGGCAAATCTAGTCAGACATCATGGAATATGTATCTTCATATATATTTGCATGTATGTGTGTGTGTGTATTTTGAAGGCAAGAAAGTCACAATATACAAAAATGTAATTTAGAAAGAAGGAAAGAAAAAGTGCAAAATGATGTGCTTGTCATTATAATTTCCTAATGAGATTAATTCTATTTTTTTAAGATTTTATTTATTTATTTGAGAGAGAAAGTGAAAGCAAGAGAGATCACAGAGGGAGAGGGAAAAGCAGGCTCCCTGCTTCAGATATGCAGGGTCTTGCCTTTCCCATTCCAGCAAGCCAGATGCTTGAGGGTGGTAGGGAACATGGTAAGACTAATAAATTCCATGAGAATGAGCCCACTGTCACTTTCCATTTGCTGTGAAATGAATTCCTTGTTCAGAAACAATACTGCCTGGGCTGCCATGAAAGTGGATGTGACAGGCATGATAGTTTGAGTGGAAGCATTGTGGGCAAGGAAAGCAAATACATTTCTTTTTTTTAATTTAAATTCAATTACCCAAGGTATAGTACATCATTAGTTTTTGATATAATGTTCAATGATTCATTAGTTGAATATAAGACCCCCAGAGTAAGTTATATTCCAGTAAAAACAAGATCTTATCCATCCCATATAGAAAGTTCTCTTACTTAACCTGCCATCATAGGTAGCTGGCTGATCACTCCAGCAACTGGTGCCATGTAAGGACTCCAGGCCAGTCTCTATTACTGGAATACTGGACATTTAACACTGGCTGTTGCCAGAGCAGCCTTTGTGAATGAAGTCAAAGCTAAACCCATGCCAAACTTCCATCCTTGCCACTATTGGCACATTGTTTGTGAGTCACTGGGCAATGACATAAATGGTTAGGGAAGATACTGACAGGTATCCACAAAACAGACAATTTTATTTGATTATTAAAATACCCTTCGGTAAACTCATCTTTTTTTTTTTTTTTTGGTAATTCACATAGAACACAAATATCTTTATATCTTGTGCCCAGTGAGATTTATTCACATTCTTTCCCCAAAACTCTTTTCATGAATTTTTAAATTGTGTACTTTTTAAATCCCTGTCCATTCAGCCAAACCATTGACCACATCTCATAAACTGATACTGACTTGGCCATTTGGCATCTCTCCTTCCACGCAAAAATGAACACTGTTTCACTGACTGAAATTGTAGGATTTCCCTTCCCAACTGTCTTTTAGAGATGCCCCCAAAAGAAACTACAGTGTTACTACTATCAACTTTTGAGAGTCTTTTCATATTGTGCAGTAGTATCTATACTGGGCTCAAGAGGGTAAAATATCGGTAAAGGGGTCATGAGCATTGAGCTACTTTCTTCATGCAACTTACTTTTTCCTTCTGCACCTGCTTAAGTCCCACCACATGTGTAGCACTTCCATTTGATAATGGAGTACTGTCATGTATGCCCAACTTTATGCCTCGGTAGGTCAGAAAATTCTCCTTTGTGATGGACAGCTCAGGTTTCATGGTAGCTTGGTGACCCATAATTAGGCATTTAGTCTCTACTAAAGCCCAGTAACAAGCTAAAAGCCATTGCTCAAAAGGAGACTAGTTATCCACATGTGATCTCTGGGCTTTACTCCAAAACTTTAAGGGTTTGAGAAATGATTCACCTACAGGGACATGCCAGTGCTCCAAACAATGTCTCCATCTGCCAGTAATACTTCAAATACCATTAGATTTGCTGGCTCATATGGCTTAAGTGGCAGAGCAGTTTCAGCCAGTGCCCAAGGGGTTCTAGTCTACTCTTTCTGACTGCCTGTCTGTGGATATTAAGCTCTACAGCCCAATGACAAATACTCCTTCAGTGTCAATGAATATTGTTGTAAGATGTGAGTAGAAGCAAGATATTTCAATGTTTCAGCATTTTATTATTATTACATATTTATCTGTTTATCTTAAATGTTTTGGCATTTTATTATTATCACATATTATCATTACATATTTATCTCAAGCAAACAGGTGCTCCTAGGATGAAAAGGATCTTTCTTTTTTTACATATAGTTTACCACCATCTTACATTTAATGCTTGGTGTATAGTAGGCACTTTAAATTTATTGAATTCATCTGGATTTAATATATATTTCTGATAATTATAATTATCCACATACATATACAGATTGTTCAGATGCAGTCATGCGCACACATGGGCACAGTCATTCACATACACAGAGTCCGGAAGGAAGAAATCGCCTATCCACTCAGTCTTTCTGCATGAAGCTGTATTCAATACTCTTTCTTTTAGCTAAGCCCTGGGTAGCTGAAGATTTTTGAGATCATGCTATCTAACCAATTTCATATCTACTCATCTATACATCTGCTTTAAAATTCCTGGTCTGTCTACTTATCATGAACCACATTTAGTGAATCATACATGGATACCATTTCCTAGTTGAACTAAGGTCATTGCAAAATCACAAGGTTATACATTAGCTGTTTCTCATGAACATATTTTAGATGATTAATATAATTAGTCTGAGTAATTATGGGATTGATACATTCACAGATTGGTCTAATTAGCCTTTGAACGGACTGATGGCTCAATTGAAGAGCTAATAAATTATCTGGCTGAACTCCACACACCTTTTATATTTGGCTTGATTAATAACCAAGCTTTTGGCAAAGTAACTGGGCAACAGGCTAAAACTTACCCTATCAATTTTCAATAATCACATTGCCTTAATAAATATTTATGCCTCCTGAGTACTTGATTCTTTTTGTTTTAATACATATTTTTGATGCTTATGACAATGATCAGACATTTTCACTTATTTGTGCATAGATTAGGACTATTAGAAGATTCTGTGAGACTGTTTCCATATCATAAAAGTAATTCTAGAAAACTTAGAAATACCATATAAAAATACACACAATTAAACAATAATTTTAGTTCTCTGTCATTTGGCATTTCTCATAGAATTTATTAGCAAACTTCTTTTGCTTTTAATGAATAATGTCATTTCCCCCCAATTTTTATTTTTACCTAATTCTATTTATGGGTAGCACTGTAAATAAAAGTTTGTCTTAAAGTTATTTGCATATCTTTGTAAAGAAATCAAAATAATAATAATAATAATAACTAATAGTAATGTATGTGTACAACCTCTGATATTGTTTCTTTCTTACTGAGTAAATCTATCTATGCTGTATTTACATTTGTTTAATTAAATTTTCAAAATTTTAGCTATCATATATATGAAAATCTCCTTGACACTAAGTTAAGGCCATTTTCATTGATACAGCCACCAATGCATAGCGCTCAGCTCAGGCAGTAAATGAAAACTACTTAAGTGTAACCCTCTAATTATAATGCCGAAGCTGGTATATGATCAGAGCTCATTCACCATGCTATGAGTAATATAGATTTTTATTCATTCCTATATTGCCTTAAACCTAACTAAATTTGTACCTTTTCATAAGATATACTCTTATAACAACTTATGTAAACTCTGTAAATTATGCATTTAATTTAGAAGCTATTGATCAACTATAATCATGAGCTGTCTTTTTAGCAGAAAGATATTTTAATTCGCTGCTATAATATTGTCTCTTCAATTACAGAAGTAACTGGTGGTCATCCAATGGTGTGTTTAATAGAATTCTTATTAGTAACACAGTAATTTGCCCTTCTCATATACATATTATTATCACTCAAAACCTTAATTTTGCCTATTACACACAACTTATTTGCCACATATCTATCAATTGATTGATCGATCGATCGATTGATCTATCATCTATATATCATAACTTGCTCAAATTTTGAGATTCTTTCCCTCTCTTTTTCCCTCCCCCTCTGCTCCTACCCCCACTTGCATTCTCTCTCTCTCTCTTTCTCTCAAATAAATAAATAAAATCTTAAAAAAGAAAAGAATGTCTTTTATTAAGGTGAGGAAGTTTCCTTCTGTATTAGTTTTCTAGAGCTGCTATTACAAAGTAGAACAAACTGGGTGGCTAAAACAACAGAAATTTATTCTCTGTCAGTTCTGAAGCCTGAATGTCAAAACTCAAGGTGTCCGTAGGGTTAGTTTTCTCTAGAAGCCCTGAGTGAAAAATCATCTCATGGCTCTTTCCTACTTTCTGGTGGTTATTAGCATTTCTTGGTGTTTCTTGGCTTGTTCACACATCTCTATAATCTCTGCCTTCATCTTCATATTATGTTGTCTTCTGCGTGTGCTGTCTCTGTATGTCCTCTCCTCTTCTTATAAAGACACTGCTATTTGGATTTGGATCAACTATGACTTCATCTTAACTAATTACATCAACAAAGACCCTATTTCCAAATATGGTCACATTCTGATATTGCAATCACTATTTGTTATCTTCATATATGTAATATGCTTATTGTGGACATTTTATATAAATGAAATCATACAATATATAGCCTTTTTTAACTGGCTTCTTTTACTTAGCATAATATCATCAACATGTATCTATGTTGTAGAAAATAACTGTACTTCATTTTATTTTTTACTGAATAATATTCCATTATATGGATATGCTACATTTTACTTACCCATTTTTCAGTTGATGGAAACTTGTCTTCTTTCTGCTTTTTGGCTAATTATGAATGCTCTGGACATTTGTTACAAACTTTGGGTGGAAATGTTTTGAATTATCTTAAGTATATGTCTAGAAGTAAGATTGCTGAGTTATATGATAACTCCCTGCTTAATTTTTGATGGACTGCAAAACAATGTGACTACACAATCTTCTCCAGCAATGTGTAAGTGTTCCAGTCCTCTCCAACAGTTTATATTTTTAATATTATCATCTACTTTTTTGATTGAAGCAATCCTCAATAGTGTGAAGAGTTACTCATTGTAGTATTGATTTGTATTTCCCCTGACTAATTTTGAGCATATTTTCACGTGGTTATTGGCCATTTGTATATATTTTTGAAGAAAGTATTTTTCAAACTTTTGCCCAATATTTAATTAGGTTGTCTTTTCATCATTGAATTGTAAAAATCTTTATATGTCTTAGGTACTAAGCCATTACCTGATATATAATTTATACATATTTTCTCCCACTCTCTGGGTAGTCTTTCACTTTCTTGATAGTGTTCTTTGACAAATGTACTTTTTAAGTTTATGTAATCAAATTTATGTACTTTTTTCTTTTTTTGCTTTTGTGCCATACTTAAGAATCCATTGCCCAATCACTGATCATGAAAATGTATGCTATGTTTTCTTTTAAGAGTTTAGAATTTTTTACTCTTACATTTATTATATTTACACCACATTTTGAGTTACTATGTAGATGGTGTGAGATAAGGACCCAACTTCACTTTTTCATGTGAATATGTAGTTGTTCTAGCACTATTTGTTGAAAATACATCTCTGTAATCCATGGGAGCTCTGGGAGTTATCCAGTTTATATCATCACCCATCATCTTTCCTAACCTCATGAAGTTTCATCATACTCATATGCCACTTAGCATTCTGTGAAGACTCAGTGCAGTTGATCTGTAGAACGCTCATGCTCTTTTCCTATGTAGAACTAGGTTAACTCTACCTTGCAAATTAAGCCACAGCATTCCTGAACTTTAATCTCTACTTTCTTAGTTCAGTGATATTACTGTGGTTTATTTGGGATCCCTGTCTCTGTGGTCCATAATATATCTCTAGGCAATTTCATTTCTCACATCACTGATTTTCCTATTTTCTGGGATTACAATCCTGTGCTTTCATTTATCCAGTGTTTACTTTTGTTTTTTTTTGTTTGCTTTTGTTTGAGTTTTTTCCTCTGTTCTCTAATTGTTTATGTTGAAAGTTAAGTCTGGAAATTTTACTCTATCATGGTCAGAAGCAGACATCTATATTATGAAGTCGTAGAATGCTCTTTAGCCTCCACGTATTTGAGTTCTTTCCAGCTTTCCTCTTGTGATTGAGTTCCAGTTTCAAAGCACTGTGGTCCAAAAATATGCAGGGAATGATTCCAATCTTTTGGTACCAGTTGAGACCTGATTTGTGACCCAATATGTAATCTATTCTGGAGAATGTTCCATGTACACTTTAGAAGAATGTGTATTCTGTTGCTTTGGGATAGAATGTTCTGAATATATCTGTGAAGTCCATCTGGCCCAGTGTGTCATTCAAAGCCCTTGTTTCCTTGTTGATCTTCTGCTTAGATGATCTGTCCATTTCAGTGAGGGGGGTGTTAAAGTCCCCTATTATTATTGCATTATTATCAATGTGTTTCTTTAATTTTATTATTAACTAGCTTATATAATTGGCTGCTCCCATGTTAGGGGCATAAATATTTACAATTGTTAGATCTTTTTCATTGGATATACCCTTTAATTATGATATAGTGTCCTTCCTCATTTCTTATTACTGTTTTTGATTTAAAATCTAATTTATCTGATATAAAGATTACCACTCCAGCTTTCTTTTGATGTCCATTGGCATGGTAAATTGTTTTCCACCCCCTCACTTTAAATCTGGAGGTGTCTTTGAGTCTAAAATGAGTCTCTTACAGAAGTATATTGATGACTCTTGCTTTTTTTATCCTATCAGATACCCTGTGTCTTTTCATTGGGGCATTGAGCCCATTTACATTCGGAGTAACTATTGAAAGATATGAATTTAGTGCCATTGTATTACCTGTAAAGTCCCTATTTCTGCATATTGTCTCTGTTTCTTTCTGGTCTATATCACTTTTGGGGTCTCTCTTCACTTATAGGATGCCTTTTAATATTTCTTGTAGGGCTGGTTTGGTGATCACAAATGCTTTTAGTTTCTGTTTGTCCTGGAAGATTTTTATCTCTCCATTTTAAATGACATCCTTGCTGGATAAAATATTCTTGGCTGCATATTTTTTCTCATGTAGCACCCTGAATATATCATGCCGGTCTTTCTGGCCTGCCAGGTCTCTGTGGATGGATCTGCTGACAGTCTAATGTTTCTACTCTTGTAGGTTATGGGCCTCTTGTCCCGAGCTGCTTTTAAGATTTTCTCTTTGTCTCTGAGATTTACAAATTTCACTATTATATTTTGGGATGTTGACCTATTTTTATTGATTTTGAGGGGGTTTCTCTGTGCCTTCTGGACTTGGATCCCTGTTTCTTTCTCCAGATTAGGGACGTTCTCTGCTATAATTTGTTCCAATATACCTTCTACCTCTCTCTTTCCTCTTCTTCTGGGATCCCAATTATTCTCAGATTGTTTTGTTTTATGGTGTCACTTATCTCTCAATTTCTCCCCTCATGATCCAGTAGTTGTTTGTCTCTCTTTGTCTCAGCTTCTTTATTTTCCACCATTTTGCCTTCTATATCACTAATTCTCTCTTCTGCCTCATTTATCCTAGTAGTTAGAGCTTCCATTTTTTATTGCATCTCACTTTTTATTTTTGATTTAGATTTTAGTTCTTTTGTTTCTCCTGAAAGGGATTCTCTAGTGTCTTCTATGCTTTTTTTCCAAGCCCAGCTAGTATCTTTATAATTGTTATTCTGACCTCTGATTCTGACATCTTACTTATGTCTAGACTGATTAAGTCCCTGGCAGTCAGTATTGCCTCTTGTTCTCTTTTTTGAGGTAAGTTTTTCCATCTTATCATTCTTACAAAAAGTGGTCACTTTTCTATTTGTAGAGTTGCAGCTATTCTTTTTAGATCTCGAGTTGAGTTCGCAGGTGTTCAGAATGATTTGACAGCCATCTAGCTGAATTCCTGGGACCAGATGAAGTTAAGGTCTCCCACTCCTTGGCTATCTTCTCATTTAACTTTGACTCTTGATCTTTAATAATAAGTATGTCGTCAGAAGTTCAAAAAATACGTATGTCATTTTATTTTGAATTGTGTATGATTTTAATGAAGAAATTGGTAAAAACTCTATGTGAGATATAGAAGAAATGTTAGAATCAGACTGCCTGAGTGTGAAGCCCTACTCTACCATTTACTACTTCTGTGACCTAAGAAAATTTAGTTATAATTTTTGTACCTTATCTGCATAATGTGGGATGTAATATCTACTTCATATGGTTATTGTGAAGTGTAAAATGTGTGTGTGTGTGTGTATGTGTGTGTATGTTAAGAGTTGGTACAATCTAATAGCTGTAAAAGTACTTACTATTCCTGTACACAGAGAAAATATAAAGGGGAAAAATACAGAATTAAAGTTTCAAGATAGGAAACAAGAAAGTAACTTTCGAAGTATAATTCAAAAGTATGAATCCATTATAATTCAAAAGTATGAATCCATTTTTATGATAAAAAATAACGTCATTTATGCATCCCAGCAAGCAACAATTCTGTTCATCCCTCAATTTCTGAACCAATTGAAATAAGACCAAGCTATCACTAAGTAGAAGAACAAAATATCACTTCTATCAGTCTATAAAGCTGGTTAGGGTATATATATATATATATATATATATAGGATTTATTTATTTATTTATTTGAGAGAGAGGACAAGTGCATGTGGGGGAGGAGCAGAAGGAGAGGGAGAGAATCTCAAGCAGACTCCCTGCTGAGAGCAGAGCCCTACATGAGGGCTAGATCCCATGACCCTGAAGTCATGATCTGAGCTGAAATCAAAAGTCGTACAGTTAACTGAATGAGCCACTCCAGTGCCCCTAGAATATACTTTGATGTGAGAGTCCAAATAAGCTAGAGGAATCCTGTACCTATGTAGATCTTATAAAAGATAGAGAGAGAAAGAGGGAGACCAAGAGCCCTGAGTTCAGTAAAATTGATGTTAGTCCCACCCACTTGAGAAATATTTAAGCCATTCTAATTCTCCGAGCCAGAGTAAGGAATGGGGCAAAGAGCAGAATATTTTGACACAAGATATCTCATTTTCATAGAAAGAAACATAATAAATGGGAATAATATAAAAATACTTTTTAAAACAAATAATATGCTCATAATTGCCACCAGTACGGCTTCCCATCTAGGATCATTTCTGCTCTTTTGCTTTTGTTATTTTTACCCCTTCCATCCTTTTTGTCCTTATGGGCTTATGCATTTAAAAAATTTCATTATGTTCTGAACACATTTAGGTTTGGGGGTAAGTAGGACTGAATTCATGTATTTAATCTGCCATTTTTAAGTGGAAGTCTTACTTAACATTCCTTAATGTGATATGCATAAAACTTGTGACTAAACCTTTAATTGAGAGCATTTTTATACTGTAGAAAATAACATTCTATGGTTAGAACTTTTCTTTTTAAAATCACATAGCCCAACCAAAATAAAACAGGTTATTAGATACTGCTCACTAAATTGGCTATACATCACTATCCTACCTAATTTGCCTAACAAAGTTAAAAGGTGTTATTCAGGAGACTTTATGGCTGACATTAGTTTATGATGGTGAGGTAGCAGAACATATAATTTGTTTTGCATAAGACAAGAATTGTTGTAAGTAATGACGAATTGTGTTAATAGCAAAGTCAGCATAACTGACACTGTAGTCAAAGAGTAAAGGAATTTATGTACCATCAAGCTATCATTTTGATAAAGTGAATTATCCTCCCAGAGACATTTAAATGCCTTAGTAAAATAGTGCATAGAAGCAGCTATTATACACTCTGGTTTTTATCTAATTATGTTTTCTCAAAACAGGTATCTGATGGGAGTATCCAGTTGCAGGGTACAGCATATACAGGAACAATTAGGTTAAAAATTTTTATAGCAAAGTTACTTAAATTTGAATATGTTTTAACTGCTAATGTAGGAACTTTGCATTTACTTACAATTTTTAATGTAAAAATTATATCAGTTTACTTATAAATTTTTGAATAAGTCTCAATCATGAAATCCAGTTTGCTGTGAGACTATGTAAACACAAACAAATGTGCTCCTTGTTTGTCTTAACTCTAAGATAAGTTACTTGGGCTGAATAGTATTTAACTAATATTAAGCAAATAGATCAAAATTCATGAACAACTGAATATAATTATCAAATGAACACTAATGATTGCTAAAAGCTTACATAGTGTCTTTCCCAAGAATATTTGTTTCCCATATTATTTGAATCTCCAATGGTTTCTTTACAGGCCAAAGTAAGAGAGTCAACAATCATGTGGCTCCTGTTGGGCATTATGTATAAGTAAATTTATTTTTATATTACTTACTTAGTGTAACTATACCCACCCAATAAGAAAAAAGAAATAAAATGTGTAACAGAAGTAGTTCAAAGTAGAGGATAAAAGTGATTTAGTATACATATTAGTGTATATAAGATTATACTAACAATATTATTGAGGAAGTTATCATATACAAACCTAAAAAATACAAAGCTCTGTAATCTAAATTATCAAATTAGCATGGATAAAAATGTTATTACTCCTACCTAGAAATTGTCAGTGGTTCCTGAAAATTATAAAGATGAAGTTAATATGACATAGAATGACTCTTGTGCTACAGTCTTTGGTTACCTATTGTTTTTTAATAATAACCACCCAATCCTTACTGGATTCTCAAGAAAATTGAACTTCCTTCTAATAATTGAAAAGTTCATGCTCTTTCTCACATTCAAGCAATGTTGACACTCAGCCCAAACAACTGGGGCAATATGACACAGTTATTTTTAGCTTTGATGTTGCCCTTTGCTCTAAACCCAGAAAGTACAAAACACATGTTGGGTTCGTGTATGAGAAAAAGCTGGGGACAGAAAATTTGTCTTTCACATGGATTTTGCTCCTGCTTGGTAAATACCCTAAATTACTCTTCATAAATCTGGGGACCTGAAATTAGCTCTGCTTGCAGCCAGTATTTCCACTTTTATCAGTGAACAAAAGGAGAAAAAAAATTTAAACATTAATAAACGCATCATAAGGCCATAGTTCCTCATGAGGCACATAATTTAAAAATGCTAAACAGAGGGAAAAAGAAACAAAATCTCTTACTGAAAATGAACTCTCAATAAAAATTTTTTAAAAATAAATGGAATGCTAAAATTGCCAATGAAGTTAACAGCCAAAAATTTAATGTGTGCCTGATAAAATTAGCTTTTAAAGAATAATATTTTAGGGGTGCCTGGGTGGCTCAGCCTGTTAAGCGTCTGCCTTCAGCTCAGGTCCTGATCCCAGGGTCCTGGGATTGAGTCCTATGTCGGACTCCCCGCTCCACAGGGAGCCTGCCTCTCCCTCTGCCTCTCCCTTCCTCTTTCTTTCATTCTTCCTCTCATGAATAAGTAAATAAAATCTTTAAAAAAAAGAATAATATTTTAAAGACGATATATGTGGGGGAAAAGATGTTCAAAATTATAACTGAGAGCATTACTTACATTTAAAAAATCAACAAATTATGAAGCAAAATAAGGTAATGTTGAATACTGATAGAAATTCAAAAAGAACTCTTACCTAGAAATTTTGGAAGTAAAAAACATAGTCATCAAAGGAAAATAAACACAGACCTGAAAAATGGGAAGTGAATTAATGAGAGATGATATTACACTACTTATAAACCCTTTGGTTTGAAAATAAAACATCAAGAATATGTTACACACAATATTATCAAGAGTGAACCTCTCTGGAAAGTAAAATTATGTATTATGCTAGAACAAAGATCTAGATTCAATGCTAGTGGTTATTTTGTAGTTCTTAAAATTATTGGTAGATGTTCATTTTCTGACTACTTTTCATAATTCATTTATATAAATATATTATCTTGAGGTTAACAAAAATACAATGAAAAGAAAGAAATCCTAGATAAGTTTTGTTAATCAATTACTTATTTTATAGCAATTATTAACCATAGATGAAGCTTATTAAAAATGTCAGGTTATTTCTCCATAACTTCTGAATTCAAAACCTGGTTAAAAGGATTGGGGATTGAAAAAAACATAAAACATCAAAATACTAATTTTAAAAAGCTAAGAAGCTATACTAATGTCAGGGAAAAACTGTGTTCATGCAAAAAACAATAGAGTCAGTGGAACAGTGACAATATCATGATAGTCTCAGTTTTCCTTACAATAATCACTATAAGAAACATAATCCCAATCAATACAAGAGAAGAAGTACAAGGGGGGAATCATTTGTTTTACAAGCTATAAAGACATTTTAGTAGGATGGTAATCAATATAGGATATTATGAAGACAACATTAAAGGCAAATAAAAAGAACAGAAAGCAGCTAATAAAAGCAAAAGCATGGAAACATAACTTATGATAGATAACATGCATTAATCAAGAGAAACATAGTATTAATATAAGCTTCTAGAAAAATTAGACTTCTAGTGAATACACAATGCAATAAAACTTTCAAGGAAAAAAATCATAAAAAATCAAAATATTCATTTTAAATCTTTTGGAAGATAATTGGTAATATACTTATGATCTGTATGTAAGGAAGAATTTACTAGGAAGACAGAAAACTGAAAGATATAAAAGACAATTAATCAATGAATAAAGCTATATAAATAATAAAATATTGTCACAAAAAAGAAATTATAGAAAAAATACTTTTACTTCAAAAGACTCCCAAAAATATTTCAGTGTATATCACCAACAAATATTAGTTCCAAAGATATATATTAAAAATTTATACATACATAAGAAAAAAAGACCAATGATACAATTGATAAAATCTTTGGGTTGGCAGAAATTCACAGAAGAATATCTAGTCAGAAAAATAACCGAAGGATGATTAATCTCATTGACAGCAGGAAAATTCAAAATAAAAGTGCTATATGATACCATTATACACCTATAAAATAGATTTAAAATAAAAAGTCTGACAGTATTAATTTTCTATGAAGATGTAAATTAAGGGAACACTGCTGGCATATAAATAGAAAAAAATTTTAGAGTACTTCGGATTACATTTTGTCGATATCTGGTAAAGTTGAGAATGACCTTATTCATGACCCCAAAATTCAATTTCTATGTATACACCTTAGAATTACTCTTATCCAAAGACATAAGTACAAGAATGTTCAAAGAAGCAACTTTTAGGGGAAAACAAATAATTTGAAAATGTATATCATCATTTAATCATTACAGTGAATAGCTAACTAAATATGCATTAAATGGAACATTACAGAGTGCTTGTTTCTCTCTGGTTCCCCATCACCTTCTTTTTACTTTGAAAATGGCAGTGATACTTGGTCTATATATCCACAGGACAATATCAGAAGAAATGAATATTGGTATATAAATGAAGATGAATAAATGAAGATGTCCCTGGGCATTCAGTTCTCTTTATTTTTTCTCTCTAAATCACCATGAATAAAATGCATCTCCAGTTGTTATTAGTGGAATTGCTCTGTAGGGTGACAGAACATGCTAGTAATTAAAAACAGTCTTACGGCAGTTCTAAGAAGCAATGTAATATAGCAGCAGAACTGCTTTCAAGGTTAACCAAAATTCACAGATGTTTAAATGAGAATTTAGGAGTGTCAGAACCTTCATTCTGTTCAATGACCACTATACTATATTGTGTGCGGACCATTAAGTCTGGGGATAGGATAGAGAAACAAATGACAACAATTAAATCAAATAACATAGAAATAGTTCCATCAATATGCCTGTTTATAGACACAGATGGCCATAGTCTAAGTGAATCCAAATTTATTTTAAATCTTAAAACATGTCACATGTTCCTACAGAACTATTCTGATTCATGGGACTCCTGTATCATATACAGTATTCATTTTATACTTACAGAGTTTAATAGAAGGGAAAAAAACAAAAGAATATGGGCTTCTAGTTTAAAACAAACTCACAAAAAAAACAAAAAACCACCTTAGCTGTAAAGTTAAAATGTCTGCGATAAGGTTCAACCACAACCATATGAATCACACTGGGTAATTCTGCACTTGATGCCACCAAGTGTAAGCTCAAAGTGGAACTTCTGACTACATGCAAGCACTGACAACTTCCAGTACTTTAATTTTCATTTTCCAGTTTATACTCAACATAAACTCTTAAGAATATATATGCACATATCTATATATCATAGAAAGTATTCAGGTCATTATCAATATCAACTATAATATAAAAACTCTAACTGAAAAAAGTCTTTTTATATCGTCAGATTATCTAAATTTTACTCTGAACAGTGTAATTTTGAGAATTAGGGTCTTAATCCTATGCTACTTGAAAGCAAAAGTATTATGAAAAGAGATGTAACTTAACTCAGTTTATTTTCCAATAAAATGTCAGTTTCAAAGTTTTAGCAAAAAAAAGAAAAAGGTCTTATGGGTTCCACTAAATAATGGGGATGTGTTTTAAACTAGCCACTTATTTTTATATAAACTAAAAGTGAGACAAATTAGAAATTTGCCTATAACTTTTTCTTCATCCACAATTTCAGACAACAGGACTGATAATGCCCAGGAATGAATGGCATGACATCTGAGAATCTATCTAAAAATAAAAATAATAAAATATTATCTAAAACAGAATCATAAAATGGTCTAATTTATTAAAGCATATATTTACTTAAGAAGATAAATATATTAGTAATATCAAACAGGTATAACAACAAGTACCTAATCAAAAGGAAAGTTAAAAGTATGGAAAAATAATTTAAATAATAAATAGAATGCTGGCACCAATAGGAGATTGGACACAGATAAAAAAATACATTTTTAACTTGAAAAATAGAAAAACTCCATCAAAGTAGAAAGAGATAGACATAAGATAGAAAAGATAAAAGACAACTTTATAGATAAAAAATATAGTGGTAGAAGTGTCAAACTGGGACTGTAGGAGCTCTAGTAAAAAAGTCAAGATAGAGTAATTGGAATATTTACCCAGAATTAGAAAGAGATGAAAAACTGCACATTAAAAAGGCACACAGAGTTGTAATGAGCACTGGGTGTGCTCATCACTACGCAAATAATGAATCATAAAATATTACATCAAAAACTAATGATGTGGGGTGCCTGGGTGGCTCAGTCGTTGGGCGTCTGCCTTAGGCTCAGGTCATGATCCTGGGATAGAGCCCCGCACTGGGCTCCCTACTTAGCGGGAAGCCTGCTGCCCCCTCTCCCACTCCCCCTGCTTGTGTTCCCTCTCTCACTGTGTCTTTCTCTGTCAAATAAATAAATAAAAATCTTAAAAGAAAAAAAAAACTAATGTACTGTATGGTGACTAACATAACATAATAAAAAAATTAAAAATAAATAAATAGCGCATAGAGTTCCAAAATGGAGACAAAATGGGAAAATAGAAAAATTTAAAAAAGAAAAGAAAAATAAGAGGAAAATACAGAATAAAATTTAAGCAAATAAGTATTTTGTAAATGTTAAAACTTCCAAGAAGAAAGGAGATCATCAATAAAGAAATGAGAATTGGGCAGATATCTAGACTCTCAAGAGCAATATTGGATATGGGAACATAATATTTTTAATGTATTTAAGAAAATAACCTTGGACTTAGAATTTTATCAGCTGGATTGTCTTTAAATATGAGGGGATATTTCATATATTTTTTCTCAGGTATGGCCTTGCTCAGAAGAGTTATCACATAAATATCCACATTTAAATATGTATTTGAAGGAATAATGAGAATAAAATTATACAGCTACGAATGGTGTACGATATATGAGAAGTAATGCAGTCAAGTATTTAACATTTTGTTTTCTAGAAAAATTAATCAAGGGGAAAAAGAGAATATGAAAATAGAAAATACATAGTACACTTGGTTCCAGGAAATAAACCTTTTAGAAATGGGAATCTGGAATTGCTTATCTGATTTGGTTAGATCCAACGAGATTAATGATTTTAATTTAATGGAACTAGGGTACTGGAAGTCGATGGCCAGCAGTGGCAAATAGCTACTTAAATTATCACCTAAAGTCTTCTCAAATGATGATACAGCTTTAGGAGAACAATAACTATTGCAACAGATCTTGATGAAACTGTAGACAAGAAGGATTCCTGGATCAGATGACTCCTTGCTAACTTACAGATAATATAGTGAACAAAATGAAAAGTTCAGCACAGGGCAGAAAACCACAAGACTTCTATGAATGCTCTAAAAGAATCTTATGTTTTGGAAATGCAGAAAATAGTATCTGAAATCAAGACTTTGAATTTTATCATGCAAGTTGCAAAATTATAATGTAATTCAAAATGTTCTTTTATATGAAATTTATAGTATCAATTGGGAAAGAGTAGCGTCCTGAGAATTAGAGCAGTAACTCAAATTGGTAGATTTCAATTATACTTAGTATACTTAATTATACTTAGTACATGAGTATGTTCACTCTTGCATCCCCTCTCTCACCTTTGGGGAGATTAGATGACTTTCTAAGAGTCTCTAATGACTTCAGCTGAGGCAAGTTTTTGCAAGAGAATGCTGATTCTTTTGGAAACATTAACTCTCATTGCCCCCAGACTGATAGCTACAACACAATCCCAATGGAAACCAAAGTATTGAATTAAAAACCTGACCCGGGAAGAGATATTATACATACTGAAAGAATTTTGATATTTTGTCAAGGCTGAGCTTATAAACTAGATGCACTATATGGAATCCATGGATTGATGTGGCCTCCTTCCAAAGGTAGGACAGCCCTAGGCAGTTGGTATTTCTAATTTTGAAGGACTGGGTAGATACAGGAGGAGAAGTTGAGTTGGCACGGAGACAGGATTGTAGGCTCTGCACAATTTATTGTGCCATGATAGAAGGTTTTTTGACACTATTTTTTCTTAGAATATTTTGGAAAATGATATGGCATCTCCAGTGCAATGAAAACTATGCTTTTTATTGTTTGAAGAATGTGGAGGCTTTTTTGTCTGATAAGATTGCAATTACTGCCCAGAAATATGCAAGCATCTATCCTCCTCAACTCCCTGTGTAACCCAGACCACAAGGTCTCCTTTCTTACCTCTCCTCAGTTACTCATTTATTCTGATCACAGAATAAAGGGGAGGAGATTGTATGCGTGTATGGTGTGTGCACACGTGTGTAAGAGTTGGGAAACACCTCGGAATTTTAACAACATCTATTTCTCCTATTCATGCCAACTCCTTTAGACCTTAACAGATCTTTCAACTTCTAGGAATGCCCTCCTCCAGAACTCCCCCTTATATTGCTCCTTTCCATGACTTTATTTAGAAAGGTTTACTCATGTTTCAAGATAAAACCATTCTTACTTTCTACATGATATTTTCTCTTCCTCCTTTAGTTTGGGTTATGTTTTTAGGTCTCAATAACATTTGGACATTAAATTTGTCATCATTCCACTCAAGTTTTATATATGTAATACTGCCTTCCGTCTACCTCTGCTCTGGCTCCTTCTTTTATATTTTGAGTTTTCTTTGGGAAAAGAATGGTTGTTTCTTTTCAGGACAGTTATGGGATCTAACACGGTCGACATCAGATATAGTCACTGTAATTTTTCTATTTGGTTTTCCATTTTGTAAATATATGAATAAAAACATGATTAAAATAATGAATAAATTATCTACCATCTAAATAGAAAATAAACC
This sequence comes from Eumetopias jubatus, assembly GCF_037043125.1. NCBI lineage: Eukaryota > Metazoa > Chordata > Mammalia > Carnivora > Otariidae > Eumetopias > Eumetopias jubatus. The sequence continues at coordinate 23,056,477 of NW_028274818.1, read as the reverse complement.
CTATTAAAGACTATGACTTCTCTTTAACTTTTCCTTAATCTTCCATTATTTAGGAGAAAAAATCATTATTTTATGATTTTATCATGAAACTAATCCTCAAAAATAATAAAATATTAAGCCTCCATATTTTAGAGTCCTATCATGTACAGCTACTGAGAACATTTTAATGTTGAAAATGTATTCTATCTGCCATTGGAAGGTTGATATACAGTGATATAACTATTTTTTTTTAAAGATTTTATTTATTTATTTGACAGAGAGAATGAGAGAGAGAGAGAGAGAGCATGAGAGGAGGGAGGGTCAGAGGGAGAAGCAGACTCCCCGCTGAGCAGGGAGCCCGATGCGGGACTCGATCCCGGGACTCCAGGATCATGACCTGAGCCGAAGGCAGTCGCTCAACCAGCTATTGTTATGGGCTATATCTTTGTGTCTCCCTAAAACTCATATGTTGAAACCCTAACCTCTCGGGGGATGATATTAGGAGGTGGAGCCTTTCGGAGGGACCTAGGTCATGAGGTGGAGTCCCCATGTGAGATTAGAATTTTTATGAGCAGAGGAAGAGAGCTAGCAATTTCTCTCTTTCTGCCATGTGAGGATACAATGAGGAAACCACCCTGCATAAACCAACATTTCAGAGGGACAGCTTCCAGATCCTTGAGAAAGACATTCCTGGCTGTAAAGACTTACATCAAAAAGGACAGAGAAAGAATTTACAATTGCAAGTTTTCTAAAATAAATAAGGAGATCAAGAAGAAACCTACTTGAAGTTTAGTCCTTGTTCTTGCTCATAAATACTTGAAAGGCAAAACTAAACAAACAAACAAAAATCTATTGAAGTGATAGAAATGTAGCAGTGATCATTTTACCTTTCTCTCTTCCCTCCCTCTTTCTCTAAAATAAATAAATAAATCTTAAAAAAAAAAAAAAAAGAACTCCTGAAAAGTAGCCCAGCAAATATTACCCTGGTGGAGTAGGAATCCCTTTGTTACTAACAGATCTACCAGAAGCATATTGAGTAAGGCGAGGCAAAGTTCACAAATGCAAAAGAGGTACTGTACCACAAGAAGAAATGGTAAAGGGAAACTGGGCAGAAAAAATCAAAAGATCTCAACTGGAATCATTTCAGTATTAAGGATGACTATCCACGGAATGAAAATATGTAGTTGATTGAGATGTGAAGAGATACCAGGAGCTCATCTTTTCAATGTAAGGGACATAATGGATGGACAAAATAGTTCAGGCAGAGTGAACTCATAGAGTTAAAGCACAAAGTTAAAAGACAAAATTTTGTGAAAATCATGGGTGTGCATTATGAAGGGAGGAGGGGCCAAGATTAAAAATACACTTTAAGTGAGAAGTTACAGCACATTAGATTACCAGTCTGGAGATGCACAGACAGATTTGAGAGAGACTGGGGAAAGATTTCTTGTCTAGGCAAATGAGATACTCACCACAATTATTATATCCTCCCCTTACCCTGATCCATGCGTTTTGATTACCTTTTACATTTACTCACACTGCATTCTCCTTAGGAAGAGTTGTTTATGGAGCCGCCATGACTCTTTTACCCAAGATAGTAATTCCCATCAATTTTTCTCCCCTTACTCTGCTTTGGTTTTCTTTATAGTCCTTACAAAGAACTCAGTCGTTTTATATTACATGCTCATTTGCTTATTTCTTTGTCTGTATTTCCTGTAATTCTCTTGAAAGCAAGATCCGACCATTTTGTTCACTGCTAGATCCCAGCTAGCAGAGTGGTTGCTACACATTATTTGGAATAACAATGTTTCAAATGATATAATCATAGGCTGCATCTCAAACACAGGCATTAACAGACTCTGAGGAATGATAACTAGTCATCACCAGTGACTGGTATTATGCAGCTTCACCACCCGCATGGCTCCCCTTTGTCCTTCCTGTGCCTAGAATAGCTCGTTATGGTCATCAGCAGTGGTTCAAGCTGACGCTGACTTTCTGACCACTTGTGTTTTGCCCTTACCTTCTGTCAAGAAAACATCATTCTGGTTCATTGGGAAACTGGTGACAAGAGTACATGAAAGCCTTTCATTGGAATTGCTTTTAGTCCTTAGCATCCTGTAGAAAGAAAGTGAATATGGAAGGGACCATGGGAGTGGCTTGTGATTAGGTCTTCTCTGCACACGTTTTCAATTCCTCCCTAGACAGTAGGCAGAGGCAAGGGACAAGGGTCAGCCAGATCTGCCACAGCCCACAGACTGGCAATTAATCTGCTATAGTGGCTGGCATCTTGAAAAGTATGTAATGAAGTCCTTTGCCATTATTTCATAGGGAAAATTGCTCTTGACAAGCCTTTCTAAATTCAGCGCTTTTCAAGAATGCCTCCTTCTGTTGTCAAGGAATGCCTGTATGTCATACTTAGCTTCCCCTCTACTTATCTCCAGTCTCAGGATCATGACTGCGGACTTTTTTGACAGTCCTTGATAATGCTGTTTCAGAGGCAATGTACATTTATGCTTAGACTGGAAGTAAAGTAATACTAAAGTAGGAGTTTTCAAAGTATTTTTGAGACTCTACTAAACAAAGGATTGGTATTTTACCTTATTTTCTTGAAGGAAACTGCTTCTTCTTTTTTTTGGCATTAGTAATTATTTATAACCAAAATTTGTTTTACAAGTTCTGTGCCTTAACAGTCATACGATTCTCCCTGTTGCATGTGAAAACTATGTTCTTATAGCAAAAAATTCATGAATGTGGGCACCTGGGTGGCTCAGATGGTTAAGCGTCTGCCTTTGGCTCAGGTCATGATCCCAGGGTCCTGGGATCAAGTCCCGCATCAGGCTCCCTGCTCCTTGGGAGCCTGCTTCTCCCTCTGCTTCTCTCTCTCTCTCTCCCTCTGTCTCTCATGAATAAATAAATAAAATCTTTAAAAAAATTCATGAATGTGACTTTTTAATACCTTGAATATCAATTGCCCCTAATATGGTGAATCTCAGAGCTCATTTTGAATAGGATGTTTCTCTAACACTCTCTTACATAGTACAGCTTGTTTAAACACTCAACACAAGTAGTGGTCTGAGGATATTTCTTACCACTTAGCCTTTCAGAAATTCCTAAGGTTGTTGCTCTAATTTTCCAGTTGCTTTTAATTTTTTTAGCTCTAGTATAGCCAAGCTTAATTTGATTCAAATAATAGTTCACTTTTGAAATTCCATACTGTCTCGTCCTCAGTTAAAATATTGTCTTAACAAATCTTCCAACAAAATATAAGTAATTTTCTTTTAAAATCATTGCAAATTAAGTTTGAAAGAAAATATTCTGCTAAAAAACAAACAGGTTTAGGCTTCAACTATTCAAATATTAAATCCAACACAGTGAAATATGTTAGAGCTAATTAAATTACTTGTAACTACTTTGACATTAGAGTACATATGTTTGTTACAAGTTTTGCTGCAATAGTATTCCATTATACATATTTTAACAGATTTGATTCCTTAATACTACTTTAATCAGAATCAGTTTTAATGTTCTTAATGAATTGATAAACCTAAAATTTTTCAGGGATCTAAACAAGAATCTACTTTGACTCTTTTCTTACACATTTGCACATTAATATATCAAAATAATTTTAAATACACTCAAAAATGATGTCCTCCTTCATACAGATACCATGTCTTTTTGAAACATTCTGGTTTCCTAATATAACCTAAGTAACCTAGTATAAAATAGATCCTAATAATAAACCTATACGATAAATAACACCTTCAGGATAACTTCTGTCATTAGGAATACTGAATTGGTTGAAATAAAGAGCATTATATAGCAAAAATATGGAGGCTAATAGTATCAGGAGAAGGATTTGGCTTGCATTTGGAAGCCGTGTTGCCTGACACATGCATCCCATGGGGTGGAGTATAATTGTACCTGTCTTAGAAGATTAAGCGAGCATCAATAATGTGCTTCAGCTGGTGTCTGGGATTTCAAAGTTCTAATGAAGTATATGTTATTACTTTCGCCAGTATTAACTCTCTGGCTTCAATTCCCAACTCTATTCACTACATTCCTGCCATTCAAATCTCTGTATATTTTTATTACAGAAAAACAAATTTTCTCTAATTTATATTAAAGAAATACATTTGATTCCTGAGAAGTGACAGCTTTAATCTTCCTGCTGCATCTCTTGAAGATGCCTGATTCTGCTTCCTCCTAAGATTCATAACAGAAACTTAATGGCTATAGTGGCTCTATGATTAGGTCTCTGTTATTAAATTCTTTAAGCTCAGCTTAGCTGTGCCCTAATCACCACAACTCCACCCATGATTTCTCCTCTTTATGGGATACTTCTTTACCATTTTTACACCTTCAACTCTTCTTGCCCTGTAAGACAAAACTCATCCCTCCTTCTGAGGATCATGGTTTATATTCCCTATCTACACCTTAGGAAAGCTCTGTGTGTGTGTGTGTGTGTGTGTGTGTGTGTGTGTGTGTGCATATGTTTTGCCTTTATTCCCCTGAGATTATTAAAAATAGGTTCATTTAATTATGAATTTATCAAAAAATACTGAACTCTCATTCCGTAGAGGCACTCACCTGTACCCTGCCAATGTGTGTCTACTCCACAGGTCTTTAGATTCCTACTGACAGACACTATGGCTTCTTTACATTTGCAACTTCTGTTCTCTTGCCCCTTCCAACCAACTTTCAAAGACTTAACACTGTTTCTGACATTAAAAATCATTTAAATAACCACCTATATTTGTCATTTATAAATAGATGAATGAACCTTGAACTTCATCAAAAAAATAAGGCTAATGGGAAGCAGTAATTCAGAAATTTGTTTCACAAAATTTCCTACTTGCATAACATTTTAATGTAACTTGTTTTAAAAATTCATCAAGAAATCGAATTCTGCCACAACGACATGTGCTTGGAAAGGAATCCAAGTTCCAAATGAAAATGTTACACAGCTGACGCCTCAACTTTTAGATTTATGAGAACTCCACAATGCACTGCTTGAACTTCTGATCTACACAACTGTGAAATAGTGAGAGTTGATATAAATAATGAAGTGTGTGGCAAATTTTTATTCAGCAATGGAAAACTAATGCACATATGTAGAGAAAGAGTAAAAGGGTAGGAGGAAGAGAGAGAGAGGAAAGTACAGGGAAGGAGAGAAATAAAGAGGGAGAGACAGAGGGGTTTAAATCATATAAATATTATTTTTTTAATATTTTATTTATTTATTTGAGAGAGAGAATATTAAAATTAACAATTCCTTCCTATACTCAGAGAAAGATTCTACCTTAGAGTGAGCAGATGACGGAAGGTATGATGCCACTTCCTCATTTCTTCACCACTATCACAGAATGAGCTTCACACATCACTGAGACTGATTTTTTTGTTTAAGGAAAACCATTCTGCATTAAATATGATTGTAAACACAAACTAGTAGCATCAGCTAATGTTTGAACTAAGACACATTTATCCATTTTAACACTGGAAGAAAACAAGGCTGAGTTGGATTTATTAAGAAATGCACATTATTGATTAATGTGAGGTATAAGTATGCCCATTTATTCAGTATAGGTGATTTAATAATCTATGTCTTGAATTAGATCAACCTTTACTATGGTCCCAAGTCTTTTGGCTGTTGTGAATTCAACAGGGAGAGGTGGCTCTAGTTAAAATTATTTATTTTTATAGAATTTATGAAGTAAGAAAAATAGGTTGTCATTTTTGTTGTCATTCAATATTTGTCATAAAACAGATTTTTTAAAAGAAATGTTTTTGCAAATAAATTTATTAATCTGTCTAATCAGAATGTTGTTTTATAACTTGGTTAATTTTTATTTATTGATCACACAAAGTGTGTCAGGAAAATTTTTCTAGCCCCTTACTCTCAGTTACGTTCTGTTTTTGTGTGTTTCTAGCGTGTTAACTTGCCCTGTCTTTGGACCTCTTACAATGTATTGAAATGACCTATTTTATTGACTTTCTCACTCACTGAACTACACACTTCTTGAGGAAAGAGGTCTGGCCTTATTCACTACTGGATGTTTGAAACAAATATACACTCAATACTTGCTGAAGAAATATTATTTTTAAATTCAAAAATAAAATTGATCATTACCTATTTTTAATTTTAACTGCATCAGTTCAGATATTTTCAGTGCAGGAAATGTTGTTGGTAATGGAGATGCAAAAAAGAATGTTACATTAGTTCTGCATTCAAGGTGCTCACGCTCTAGTACCACAAAGCTACAAATCAAGTTTAGAGCCCAGCTTTAATAATTAGCTCATTCTAAGTGACTTGTAACATCCACTGCAATGTATTCACCTCAGTTGTCTGCTTCATGTGGTTCCCTAATTATGTTATATGGTAACCTTAATGAATGATTTCAAATCCATTAGATAACAGGCATGATATAAAATTAAGAAATAGATTTAGTAAAATAAAGGGTATTTGGCAAAATAATGTGCTTCTCTTGATTTATAAATCAATTAATCTTGATTGAACATCTTGGTAACATTTCATTCTGTTTGCCACTCCATTTTACAAATATAAGGAGTTCACTTGGAACGATTTTGTTGATCCCTGCTGGGTTTAAAACTTCAATTAAGTGACTACCCTTCTATTTTTTATGAGAATTAGCTTAACTTCTTCGATTTTTCTTCATAATTCACATCTCTGCGAGTAGGAACATATTGGTTGGAATAATTTTGTATCCCAGTAGGAGCAATTACATAATTTCTCATGTGATTGATACTGAATGTATGTCTATTGGTGAGCCATATCCCGTGCTTTGTAATTCTTTTAATTTCATTTATATTCTTCTGGGATGGGAGCCAGATTTCTCTTGGCTTCCACACTCATTGATGGTTAGACAGTAGAAAAGCTTTTTTCCCCCCACTTCTGTAGTTGTAGGCTTGCTAGCTTTACACCTTCTTTTTGCAATATTTTCTGTCACTCTCTATTATTCACCAGGAATACATTTTCTGTATTTATTATGTTTACTCAGCAACTTTCCCATTCCATTACTTATGAATGTTAAGTTCATCTGAATCTTTTTTAAATAGCCTAGATTTGAAACTACTAATTAAAACTTCTTAAGATAAAAAGTTGTCGAGAGGCCATATTTCAGAAACATTATGTTTACTATGTTTGTCAAAAATTTACATACTATTGATATGCTCCATTTATCTTGGCATCTGTTACCCAACTTCGTAACTATAAATGAACACATTTCAACTTTCACTGGCTGTTCTCCTTAGCAAACAGTAATGGCTGGCCTCATGATCTCCACTTTATAGGGTAACATGCCATTTTCATCTTTAATTTGAGTATGGCAGGGCTATTATTTGTATATGCAGGTTTTCTATGTATGTGTCTTTTGTAAGAAGGTGATAAGTTTGAAGAGCATCCTCACTCTCAAAAAATACAACAATCAAAATAAAAAATGTTACTGAACAGATACCAAAGCCTGTGGGTTTTAAAAATTAAAAATATTCTCTTGTATAAATTTCCTGCTCCTGATACTGTAGCCAGATAACAGTATGGAAAGATACAGTATTTTTTCTCTTGTTCTCCCCTTCAATTTGACTCTATCTACACAATATACCTTCCTCAAATTCCAGCTTTTACAGTGTAAATCATTTGTAGATGGACTGGTTGCATGCCTGGACAGTACTTACAGATTTTTTTTTGATCAGTTTGTAGTCTAATTCTTATTTATCTCTTTTTAAACTAACTTAGCTCACAATACTATTTTTGGCATATCTTGCATTATATTCATTGCATGATTAAAGTCTAGTGTTTGTGATTTTGTAATTATGAAAATTTCTAAATGTATTGTATGACATTTCTAGTTTTTGAACGAACCGTTGAGGAACTGAGACTCCATGGTGCACTCCAATGACTACAAAAGTGCTCTCTGCCCAAACTAATCCAGCAGTTACACACAGTTAGTAAGCTAACAGATCCACCAAATTATTCTTCAGAGCATAAATAGCAAAAGTTCAGCAACCTGCTTTCCTAATAAATCACTTTCTTAATAAATGCACTAATTATGTAATTGAATATGTTAAATGTATAAGCACACACACATAGGTGCAATATGAACATTTTAAGAGACATTATATAGGGAGCCTCAGTGGCTCAGTCAGTTAAATATCTGCCTTCAGCTCAGGTCATGATCCCAGGTCCTAGGATCAAGCCCCACATTGTGCTTCCTGCTCAGCAGGGAGTCTGCTTCTCCCCCTCCCTCTCCCACGTCCCCCTACTCTGCTCTCTCTCTCTCCCTCTGACAAATAAATAAATAAAATCTTAAAAAAAAGGAACATTATATAAAACAAGCAAACACCCATTTACTCATAACATCCGATTTAATAGATGGGAGAATACCAGTATCTTTGGAGCTCATTTGGGAGCTTAAGTGATTGCAATATCCTGAAAAAAATTGTCTACTTTCCTGAATATTTTATTAATCATTATATTTTTCTCTATACTTTTGCCATGCAGGTATACTTTCCTTAATAATATATTCAAAATACAGTGTGTGGGGGGCACCTGGGTGATTCAGTTGGTTAAGTTCTATCTTCGGTTCAGGTCATGACTTGGGGTCCGGAGATTGAGCCCCCTTTCCCCCTCGGATTCTTCTCCCTCTCCCCCTGCCTGCTATTCCGCCTGCTCGTGTGCTCTCTCTGTCAAATAAATAAAATCTTTTAAAAAATAAAAATAAATAAAATATAGTGTGTGGATTCATTTGTGGTTATTCTTCAATGTTTTCTCTTTGAGAGGCAAATATGCCGTTTTATATTACCGTAATTCATCTGATTTTATTACTAGTAATATGCCACAATTCATTTATTTTTTGTGATGGGCATTTCATCTCTTTCCAGATTTTTGCTATTACAAATACTGCTGACATGAAAATTCTCACCTGTATGTGTGTGTAAGGGTTTATTCCTGGAAGTAGAATGATTGGACCATAGTGGGTGTTTATATTGCAGTACACTGTATAACTTCAAAATTCTTTTCTTAAGTGGATCAATCTGAATTCCCATCAGCACTCTATGAGAGTTCCTGTTCCTCATCTTCATCATTGCATAACATTTTCATCCTCTTGATTTTGCCAATATGATTACAATGAAACTGTGGTTTAGCTTCTTTTATCTTAATTACTAATAGTGTAAATGTTTTATTATTTTCCAAACAATTGTGTTCCCTTTTCAAAAAGTGTTTTTATGCATTTTATCTATTCCAATTGCTTTTATTTGTTATGTTTTCCATTTATAGAAGTTCTTCATAATTGCTGAATCATTGCTTGATTATATATTTTGCAAATACCTTCTCCTATTATCTATATTTTCATCCCTGTTTTCTTGTCTTTTAATAAACAGAAATTCTTATTTTTTTCTGCCATGTAGTTGATGTGACTTCTAAAAGAAATTCTTTGCCATGAGATCATAAAGGTATTCTGATACATTTTCTTCTGAAAGTTTTGGAATTGTCCATTTTATGTGTAAATCTTTCTTTCATCAATAATTCAGTTTTTGTATGTCTGGCAACATAAAGAGGATCCATTTTAATGTCCTCCCCAAACAGTTTTCTTACTGTTTAATGGCTTATACTATTTCCAGTTATTTTCACTGTTATCTTTCCATATCAGAATCTGTATCTGGGCTTACTATTCTGTTGCTTGATGTAATATCCTAGTCCCAGGTAAATATTCAACTATCTTATTGCATATCCCTTTATAAAATATCATGATAGCAGAAGGAATGGTTCTTTGAACATTTTATACTTCTTTATTTGTGTCTTGGCTCTATTGGCTTCTTTATATTCAACATACATTTTAGAGGAAGGCTTTCATGTATTTTTCCATAAAAATATATTTTGGAGATTTTTATTCCATTTTTTTATATCAGTAGAATAACTGAAGAGAATGGATATCATAATGATACCCAATCTTCATATCCGTGGATATATAAATCCATTGATTTATTTGGATATTCTTTAATATTTAAACCAAGGTTTATAATTTTCTACATAGATCTCATGCACATCTGGTCCTAGACTTATTCCTACATAAGTAATTTATTTTCTTTTGGATTGTAGTTTTACTCACTATTCCATTTAGATGCAATTTACCTTTTATCTGGGTATATTGCTTAACATTTTATTGATTATTTTGTATTTTTGACATCAGTAATATTTTCTGTAAATCATGATGAATTTATATTTTTTCTTTCAAACCAATATATTTCCTCCCCTTATTGAGTTGACTATACTCTCCAGTAAAATGATGACTAGAACTGCTGACAATGAATATTTAGTATTTCTGCTGATTTTCAAACAAAATTTTGACATTTTAGCATTCAACATATTGCTTGCTAATTCTTCTGTAGATTCCCATTTTTACAGCTTTTATGTTTCTCTCTACTCCTAGTTTGGTACAAGTATTCAATACATTTTTAATTTTTTTAAATATGCATCTATTGAGATGAGTATATAGTTTTTTCTCCTTTACTGTGTTTATGTAGTAAGTCATATATTTTCTAACATTGAAGTAACATTGTATTTCTAGAACAGCACATGACAAATTTTGGACACTATTTCATTCAATTTATGGATAACATTTTGTTTAGAAATTTTATATATTTATTTACTATTAGTATTAAATTTATATTGGAATTATAAAATAATAAGCTTTTTTCATTCTCTAAAAATGTTTGAATAGTTTTTAAAATATGTATTCCTTGAAAGATTATTAGAATTCTCTAAGAAAACCTTGTGATTTGTGTTTTCTTTTTAGGGGAAAAAAACACTATTTTAATTTGTTTGTTATAGACTAGATTTTCTACTTCATTCTGTGTCAGGTTTATTCCTTTTTTTTTTTTTGGTCATTTCACCCATTGCATAGTGCTATTGCAACATCATCGAATTATTTCTGCAACAATTCTACCATTATGTTTTCTTTTCCATTGCTAATATTGTAATATTGTTCATTGTTCTCCTTTCTTTGCACTTAACTATTTGCTTGAACTTTGTAAATGCCTTTTCAAGGAACCAAATTTTGCTTACTGATTCTATCTATTGTATTTCAATAGTATTTATTGTGTTTTGCTCTCATGGTTAACATTTTCTTCTATTTCATTAAGTGTTGTTCTAACTTTTTTATCCAAGTGCCAAGTTGATTTCTATTCATCTTTCCTTTTTAATTAAATATATGTATTATTTTGTACAAAGTACCACTTCAGCTTTAATAGAGAAGTTTCAATGTGCAGTATTTTCAATACCATTAAATCATATTATTATTTCTTCTAAGAGTTATGCACAAGAATGGCTTTATTTTTTTCTAACTTCATGACATGTTATAGACTTACATTTCCCTAACAGTCCCTAACAATCTCTTTATATGGATGACCAACTTAATTGCATGTGATTAAGAATGTGCTCTGTAGGATACTGATACTTGCAAATATAATGAGGCCTACTTTACTGCCTTGTAGCTGATCAATTTTTGTGAATATGCTATGTTTATTTGAAAATAATATACTTTCAGGGTGCTTGGGTGGCTCAGCCAGTTAAGCGTCTATGACTCTTGATCTCAGTTTTTGGTCTTGATCTCAGGGTCATGAGTTCAAGCCCTGTGTTGGGCTCCACACTGGGTGTGGAAGCCACTTAAAAAAAAGAAAAGAAAAGAATAGAGAAGAAAATAATATACTTTCTACATCTTTTCGGTGCCATGTTCCATCAATATTCATTATATCAAGATTTTCTTTAGTTAAAATCTTTTATATGTTTACTAATTTTTAACAGCTTGTTAATATCTCTGACTCAGATTTGTCCTTTTTTCTCCTGGCATTTCTACAGTGTTAGATATCTATGATATATATCTATGATGCTTTTATTAGGTATATGCATATTTATAGTTAATCACACTTTAATTCTTAACAGTACTCCTTAAAGTATGATTTATTCCACATGAACATAAATGTACCATCAATATTTTTAATATTTTTTATTTTTGCATTTTTTAAATTTCAAATTCTAAGTGTTTTTATGGTAAGTTTTAGGACCTAAACTTACCCCCTTGCAAAAAAGCATAAGACTATTTATTTTTTTAATTGAGTTAAACAATTTTTTACTTGTATCATTTATTCATTTTACACAGTTGATTTCGAATATATTAGGATCCATTCCTATAATCTCTTTATTTTATTTATTTTCTGTTTTATTTTCTATTCATTTGATTTTCGATACTTCTTTTGCTGCTTAGTATGTATGTGTGTTTGGGTATGCATATGTGTGTGCTGTTCTGTCTTGTCATATTTTGATGTCACATATCTGACTCTAATTCTATTTCATGCTACTATTTTGGGTATTATATCCATTTCTTAATTTTACAGTGGCTAACTTATAAAGTCTATCACATTCAAAAAAATAAATTAGGGCGCCTGGGTGGCTCAGTTGGTTAAGTGGATGCTTTCTGCTCAGGTCATGATCCCAGGGTCCTGGGATGGAGTCCCTCATTGGGCTCCCTGCTCAGAGGGGAGCCTGCTTCTCCCTCTCCCTCTGCTTGCCGCTCTCCCTTCTTGTGCACTCTCTCTGTGTCAAATAAATAAATAAAATCTTTAAAAAAAATAAAGTATATCATGTTAAAATGTTAGTAATTATTTTCCCAATTATATAAGAAACCCAGTGTTTGTTACTTCAAATTTCCTGACATTTTTTTCACTTCAGTTCTACTATGATTTGTAAAGCCAAGTATTAGATACAATGTTACTGATTCATACACACAAAAACAGTTTTGATTCACCAAAGTGATTATTTTTTCAACATTAATTCTTGCAGTTGAGACCTTTATTGTAGGTTTATTTTTTTTCTATCTGAAGTCCATTCTTTAGAAGTTTCTTTAGCAAATGTCTACTGTTAACAAATTTCTCAGCTCTTGTTTGTATGAAAATGTGTTTAATCTGACCTAATTTTTGATAGATAATTTCATGTGGTGTACAATTCTAGAATGATAGATATTCAAATATTTTGAAGCTATTGTTCATTACTTTTATGTTTTTTCTATTGAGAAAATACACAATGGAGAAAAAATTATTTGTCTGCCTTTAACCATTCTAGCATCTTCTTTTACGTGTAGACTCACCTGGTTTCCATGATAAAATTCCAACTGGTCTCACTTTAACTCTCCCTGCCCACTTTTTCCCCATATGTACATTATCCATTATTACATAGTAGCTGAATTGATTCCTTTAAAGTATAAGATAAGTCACTTCCCTGCTTAGTACCCTCCATAGAGCTGTCCTTTTTACGCTGAGTCAAAGCAAAATTATGACAAAGATCTGGCCCCACCTGGCCTGGCTCCATTAACTCTCTGACCCTATCTTTCTTTTTTTCTCTCTTTTGTTAGAGAAAAATTTGCTTCAGGTACTCTGGCTTTCCTGCCGTTCCTTTCCCAAGGTAGGTGTACTCCCAACTTAGTGTCTTTTTACTCATTTTTACTTCTTCATGGAAAAAAAATTTTCCAGACATTTATTACTTAACTCTTTCATTGCATTCAAGAATTTCCTTAAATGTTCATTTCAGATTACTGTCTTCACAACCTCCCTTGAAATTACAAGCCTTCCTCTTAGCACTCCCAGTGGACCTGACTCTGTCTTAATGTTACAGTACTAATAGCCTTATAAAAATATAATGCACCCATTCATTGTGCATATTATTTATTTTCTACTCTCTCTTTATACAATGTAAGCTCCCTGAGGGCAAATTTTATCTATTTGATAATGTTGCCCTGTGTCTTAAGCAATGCCTGGTGTGTAGTATGTGGTCATTAATTTGTTAAATAAATTTATCAATGTCGGGATACAGCTTTTATCTCTTTTTTTTTGTTTGTTTTTTCCACAATTATTTTTGCTACAACATTGAATTTTGAATAACGGTCGAAAAACCCATGTCAACAAATTCTTCTCATATGGCTTTATATCCCCTCACCCCTCCAATCCAACACCATCAAAATACGTTCTCAGTTCTTTAGGCTAAATATTAGCCAGGTCCTGCACTTCCTTTAGTGTGTAAGGTATGTCTTTCTGGAACAGGGATTGCACATCTCTGTGTGAGCTTCAGTTAAAACTTCTGGCTATGAACGGATAGAAAGTAGTGTTGGTGGAGGAGAGGAGGAAAATAAACACCTTGAAATAGCTCAGTTTTATATTTTTCCTGGCATAAGGTGTCTGTTTTCTTCTACAAAGGCAGCAGGGACCATTTCTGCCAGCTAGGAGTATTCAGGTGAGTTTGGGGGTTTAAATTCTTTTGATCATTGCCATGCTGTGCTTCAGCGACCTACGGGTCCCATATGAAGGTTCTGAATGACACATAGGAGTATATTTTGTCTGAAAATTTTGTCTCATTTGCAGTTCTGTCACCCTCATTATCAGTTTCTAAACAAGATTTTTGGCAAAGTCAGCCCCACAGCTGCAGGAGATGAGCATCTCCTTTAATGCTGTCATTGAGGTTCTCTGGTGTTCAGAACACTCTGTTACTGGGCAACCACTGTCTTTGGCTTGTCTTTTTTATTTTGACAAAGTTTTAATATGGTCAAAAGACATAATCTGAAAAATAAAAGAGAATTAAGAAGGAAGGGGACTGGAGACAGGGAAGAGAAAGATGAAAAATAAGTGCTATATGGAACTGGCCACAGCTTCTTAACAAGTGCAACCAATTATTCCCTTTTAAGAGGCTTCTTTGGATAAGCATACAATGGCTTTCTTTGTGTTAGACTGATAGGAAAGGGGAAGATTTTATCTGCTAGTTCCTTCTCACCCATTGTCCTTGTGGTAGACACACCTTAAGGTGGTCCTGCAACACCTCATTATGTAAGTCTTTTGGAATGCAAAGGGAATATCCAATTGAAAAAAAAAATCCCACTCTCATGGTCCTTAATTTTCCTACGTTTCTAGGTTTTGTCATCCGGCCTCTCCAGGAAGACATTGGGAATCTAGAGCATTAGCATCCCATCCATTGTGTCCAATTGGGTAAGTGTGAGGGCTCAGAAATCTCTACATGTCATTGCTGTGTGCAGGGCTCCCTGATCCACATCTGTGATATATGCAGAGGTAGCCCAGGTTTGCATCTTATTGCTTTACAATAAACTGTAATTTTTATTCCCAGTCACATCCTCAGTTTCTAAGTGTCTAAATGGTGATAGAAAAGATTAAAGACAAATTTAGTTAGTCCTTTAACTGGATCTTATTCAATGTTATGTGCAGTGATGAAATGGTGACCCAGAACATCCATAGTCTATACCTTCATGGAGGTTGAAGCCTGGTGAGCAAGGGAGAGAGAAATCAAATTATCCAAAAAAAGAATTACATTTATAACTTTTCTAGGTGTTTCAAGAGGAAGAGAAAATTGTGATCTCAGTATAAAGATACTTGGTATGTAATAATCATAACTATGTTTAGTTTTAACTATGTTTCCAACACCATTCAAAGCATTTTAGATGCATTAGCTTTTTTATCCTCAGAACAACCATATTATGAGGAAAACTGAAATACAGAAATGTTAATGTATTTACCCAAGGCCACATGGCAAGTAACTGGCTTAACTGGAAACAAATTCCGTAAGTTGGGGGACAGAGCCTGACTTTTGTGGGGGTTTTTTTGTTTTGTTTTCATAAATAAGTGGTATTTATTGCCTTCCTGCTTTTGTCCAAGGCATTCTACCTTTATATTAATACCTAAGGTTTTTTTTCTTTTTTCTTTTTTTAATTAATTTTATTTTTATTATCTTATCTTAGTCACCATACATTACATCATTAGTTTTTGATGTAGTGTTTCAATGATTCATTGTTTGCATATAACACCCAGTGCCCTCCTTAATACCCATCACTGGGCTAACCCATCCACCCACCCACCCCTTCCCGCTAAAACCCTCAGTTTGTTTTTCAGAGTTCATAGTCTCTCATGGTTTATCTGCCATTCCAATTTCCCCCCTTTCATTTTTCCCTTCCTACTACCTTTTTGTTTTTTTTGTTTTTGTTTTTTAACATATAATGTATTATTTGTTTCATAGGTACAGGTCTGTAATTCATCAGTCCTACACAATTCACAGCACTCACCATAGCACGTACCCTCCCCAGTGTCCATCACCCAGCCACCCCATCCCTCCCACCCCCACCACTCCAGTAACCCTCAGTTTGTTTCCTGAGATTAATAGTCTCTATATGGTTTGTCTCCTTCTCTGGTTTCATCTTGTTTCATTTTTTCCTCCCTTCCCCTATGATCCTCTGTCTTGTTTCTCAAATTCCTCATATCAGTGAGATCATATGATACATGTCTTTCTCTAATTAACTTATTTCACTTAACATAATACCCTCCATTTCCATCCACGTCGTTGCAAATGGCAGGATTTCGAGGTTTTGATCGCTAAGTAATATTCCATTGTATATATATATATACCACACCTTCTTTATCCATTCATCTGTCAATGGACATCCCGCCTATTTTCATAGTTTGGTATTGTGGACATTGCTGCTATACACATTGGGGTGCACGTACCCCTTCAGATCACTACATTTGTATCTTTGGGGTAAATACTCAGTCATGCAATTGCTGGGTCATAGGGTAACTCTATTTTAAACTTTTTGAGGAAGCTCCATACTGTTTTCCAGAGTGGCTGCAGCAGCTTGCATTCCCACCAACAGTGTAGGAAGGTTCTCCTTTCTAAGCATCCTCGCCAACATCTGTCATTTCCTGACTTGTTAATTTTACCCATTCTGATTGGTGTAAGGTGGTATCTCATTGAGGTTTTGATTTGGATTTCCCTGATGCCGAGTGATGTTGAGCACTTTTTCATGTGCTTCTTGGCCATTTGGATGTCTTCTTTGGAAAAATGTCTGTTCATGTCTTCTGCCCATTTCTTGATTGTGTTATATGTTCTTTGGGTGTTGAATTTGATAAGTTCTTTATAGATTTTGATACTAGCCCTTTATTTGATATGTCATTTGCAAATATCTCCTCCCATTCTGTCAGTTGTCTTTTGGTTTTGTTGACTGTTTCCTTTGCTATGCAAAACTTTTTATCTTGATGAAGTCCCAATAGTTCATTTTTGCCCTTGCTTCCCTTGCCTTTGGTGATGTTGCTAGGAAGAAGTTGCTGTGGCTGAGGTTGAAGAGGTTGCTGCCTGTGTTCTTCTCAAGGATTTTGATGGATTCTTGTCTCACATTGAGGTCTTTCATCCATTTTAATTCTATTTTTGTGTGTGGTGTAAGGAAATGTTCCAGTTTCATTCTTCTGCTTGTGGCTGTCCAATTTTCCCAACACCATTTGTTGAAGAGACTGTTTATTTTCTATTGGATATTCTTTCCTGCTTTGTCTGAGATGAGTTGACCATAGAGTTGAGGGTCCATTTCTGGGCTCTCGATTCTGTTCCATTGATCTATGTGTCTGTTTTTGTGCCAGTACCATATTGTCTTGATGATGACAGCTTTGTAATAGAGCTTGAAGTCTGGAATTGTGATGCCGCCAGCTTTGCTTTTCTTTTTCAACATTCCTCTGGCTATTCGGGGTCTTTTCTGGTTCCATACAAATTTTAGGGTTATTTGTTCCATTTCTTTGAAAAAAGTGGATGGTATTTTGATAGGGATTGCATTGAATGTGTAGATTACTCTAGTTAGCATAGACATTTTCACAATATTTGTTTTTCCAATCCATGAGCATGGAACGTTTTTCCATTTCCTTGTGTCTTCCTCAGTTACACTCATGAGTATTTTATAGTTTTCTGAGTACAGATTCTTTGCCTCTTCGGTTAAATTTATTCCTAGGTATCTTATGGTTTTGGGTGCAATTATAAATGGGATCGACTCCTTAATTTCTCTTTATTCTGTCTTGTTGGTGTAGAGAAATGCCACTGATTTCTCTGCATGGATTTTATATCCTGCCCCTTTACTGCATTCCTGGATGAGTTCTAGCAGTTTTGGGGTGGAGTCTTTTGGGTTTTCCACATAAAGTATCATGTCATCTGCAAAGAGTGAGAGTTTGACTTCTTCTTTGCCAGTTTAGATGCCATTTATTTCTTTTGTTGTCTGCTTGCTGAGGCTAGGACTTGTAGTACTATGTTGAAAGCAGTGGTGAGAGTGGACATCCCTGCCATGTTCCTGACTTTAGGGGAAAAGCTCTCAGTTTTTTCCTTATTGAGAATGATATTCACTGTGGGTTTTTTATAGATGGCTTTATGATATTGAGGTATGTACCCTCTATTCTTACACACTGAAGAGTTTTAATCAAGAAAGGATGCTGTACTTTGTTAAATGCTTTTTCTGCATCTAATGAGAGGATCATATGTTTTTTGTTCTTTCTTTTATTAATGTATTGTATCACATTGATTGATTTGGGGATGTTGAACCAACCTTGCAGCCTAGGAATAAATCCCACTTGGTTGTGATGAATAATCCTTTTAATGTAGTGTTGGATCCTGCTTTGCATCCATGTTCATCAGGGACATTGGTCTGTAGTTCTCCTTTTTGATGGGATCTGTGTCGGTTTTGGTACCAAGGAAATG
Organism: Eumetopias jubatus; assembly: GCF_037043125.1. Taxonomy (NCBI): domain Eukaryota; kingdom Metazoa; phylum Chordata; class Mammalia; order Carnivora; family Otariidae; genus Eumetopias; species Eumetopias jubatus. Next base: position 23,037,930 of record NW_028274818.1, on the reverse strand, counting down.
GTGGCCTCATAAAACGAATTTGGAAGTTTTCCTTTCATTTCAATTTTTGGACAGTTTCAGAAGAATGGGTATTAAGTCTTCTTTAAAATTTTGGTAGAATTCCCCTGGAAAGCCATCTGGCCCTGGGCTCTTGTTTGTTGGGAGATTTTTGATTACTACTTCAATTTCCTTACTGGTTATGTACTTCTATCTCTATTTCTTCCTGGTTTAGTTTTGGTAGTTGATACGTCTCTAAGAAAGCATCCATTTCATCCAGATTGTTTAATTTGCTGGCATATAATTCCTCATAATATGTTCTTTTAATTGTTTGTATTTCTTCAGTGTTGGTTGTGATCCCTCTTCTTTCATTCATGATTTTATTTATTTCGGTCCTTTCTCTTTTCTCTTTGATAAGTCTGGCCAGGGGTTTATCAGTCTTGTTAATTCTTGCAAAAAACCAGCTCCTAGTTTTATTGATCTATTCTACTGTTCTTTTGGTTTCTATTTCATTGATTTCTGCTCTGATCTTTATTATTTCTCTTCTCCTGTGGGGTTAGGCTTTATTTGCTGTTCTTTCTCCAGCTCCTTTAGGTGTAGGGTTAGGTTGTGTATTTGAGACCTTTCTTGTTTCTTGAGAAAGGCTTATATTGCTATATACTTTCCTCTTTGGACTGCCTTTGCTGCATCCCAAAGATTTTGAACAGTTATGTTTTCATTTTCATTGGTTTCCATGAACTTTTTAAATTCTTCTTTAATTTCCTGGTTGACCCATTCATTCTTTAGTAGGATGTTTTTTAGCCTCCATGTATATGAGTTCTTTCCAACTTTCTTCTTGTGATTGAGTTCTAGTTTCAAAGCATTGTGGTCCAAAGATATGCAGGGAATGATTCCAATCCTTGGTACTGGTTGAGACCTGATTTGTGACCTAGAATGTGATCTATTCTGTAGAATGTTCCTTGGGCACTAGAGAAGAATGTGTCTTCTGTTCCTTTGGGATAGAATGTTCTGAATATATCTGTGAAGTCTATCTGGTCCAGTGTGTCATTTAAAGCCTTTATTTCCTTGTTGATCTTTTGCTTAGATGATCTGTCCATTTCAGTGAGGAGGGTGTTAAAGTCTCCTACTATTACTGTATTATTGTTGATGTGTTTCTTTGATTTTTTTATTAATCGGCTTATATAATTGCCTGCTCCCATGTTAGGGGCATAAATATTTACAATTATTAGATCTTCTTGTTGGATAGACCCTTTAAGTAGGATATAGTGTCCTTTCTCATCTCTTATTATAGTCTTTGGTTTAAAATCTAATTTGTCTAATATAAGGATTGCCACCCCAGCTTTCTTTTGGTGTCCATTAGCATGGTAAATGGTTTACCACCCCCTCACTTTCAATCTGGGGGTGTCTTTGGGTCTAAAATGAGTCTCTTGCAGACAGCATATCGATGGGTCTTGTTTTTTAATCCAATCTGATACCCTGTGTCTTTTGATTGGGGCATTTAGCCTATTTACATTCAGGGTAACTATTGAAAGATATGAATTTAGTGCCATTGTATTACCTGTAAGGTGACTGTTACTGTATATTGTCAGTGTTCCTTTCTGGTCTATGTTGCTTTTAGGCTCTCTTTGCTTAGAGGACTCCTTTCAATATTTCTTGTAGGGCTGGTTTTGTGTTTGTAAAATCTTTTAGTTTTTGTTTGTCCTGGAAGCTTTTTATCTCTCCTTCTATTTTCAATGACAGTCCAGCTGGATATAGTATTCTTGGCTGCATATTTTTCTCATTTAGTACTCTGAATATATCATGACAGTCCTTCCTGGGCTGCCAGGTCTCTGTGGATAGGTCTGCTGCCAGTCTAATGTTTCTGCCTTTGGAGGTTACAGACCTCTTGTCCTGAGCTGCTTTCAGGATTTTCTCTTTGTCTCTGAGACTTGTAAGTTTTAATATTACATGTTGGGGTGTTGACCTATTTTTATTGATTTTGAGAGGGGTTCTCTGTGCCTCCTGGATTTTGATGCCTCTTTCTTTCCCCAAATTAGGGAAATTCTCTGGTATAATTTGCTCCAACATACCTTCTGCCCCTCTCTCTCTTTCTTTTTCTTCTGGGATCCCAGTTATTCTAATGTTATTTCATCTTATGGTATCACTTATCTCTCAAATTCTGCCCTCGTGTTCCAGTAGTTGTTTCTTTCTCTTTTTCTCAGCTACTTTATTCTCCATCATTTGGTCTTCTGTATCACTAATTCTCTCTTCTGCCTCATTTATCCTAGCAGTTAGAGCTTCCATTTTTTATTGCACCTCATTAATAGCCTTTTTGGTTTCGACTTGGTTGGATTTTAGTTCCTTTATTTCTCCAGAAAAGGATTCTCTAGTATCTTCTATGCTTTTTTCAAGCCCAGCTAGTATCTTTGTAATTGTCATACTGAACTCTAGTTCCAACATCTTACTTATATCTGTATTGGTTAAGTCCCTGGCAGTCAGTACTGCCACTTGTTCTTCTTTTATGAGGTGAGTTTTTCCACTTTGTCATTTTGATCAGAGGAGAATAGATGAATGAGAGAACAAAATACTAAAAAAAAATGCTAAAAGCATAACAACAACCCAAGAAAAATATACACTATACAAATCAGAAGAGTCCCGAAACAGGGGGGAAAAGAAAGGGGGAAAAAAAGAAAGAATATGATCAAGCTGGTGAATATAATAGAGCCACACACTAGATTTTTGGTGTATTTTGGTCTGTTAAAAGAAATGGCTTCCCAAAATTTTAAAGAAATAAAAACTTATTCATATATATGTATATATGTATGTGTGTGTATATATATATATATATATACACACAAAAAATAAGGGTTAATACAATGAAGGGATGGAATGTGACTGTAAAGATGAAAATTAAAAAAGATTTTTAAAAAATAATTGATAAGAAGTTGGTTGAAAAAAGAATGAAAAAAATTTAAAAAAGAGAGAATGTGATCAGGCGGGAGACTAGGATGTCATAAACTAGATTTATGGTATATTTTGATCTGTTAGAAGAAACTCATATCCCAACATTTTAAAGAAAGAAAAACTTATATATATATATATATATATATATATATATATATATATACACAAAAAATAAGGTTATATACAATGAAGAGATATAATATGACTGTAAAAATGAAAAATTAAAATGATTTTAAAAAAGGAATTGATAAGATGTTGGTTGAAAATGGAAAAGAAAAATTCAATGAAAAAATAGAAAAAGAAAAAAATAAAGATAATTTAAAAATTAACTTAAAAGACTAAAGCATCATGTGAAAAAAGCCATGAATTCTATGTGCTGTATTCCCCTAGTGCTGGGGATTTTCAGTTTTCGTTGATCGGTAAACTTGGTCTTGGCAGGCTGTTCTTGCTGATCTTCTGGGGGCAGGGCCTGTTGTCATGATTCTCAAATGTCTTTGCCCCGCTCTTGCCA